>NW_021604691.1:13262-22123 GCF_004785775.1 Grammomys surdaster | reverse complement strand
GCTCTTTGTTTGAGTCTTTCCTCCTCTATTGCAATGGCTCATGAAAATGCTATGTTGCTTAGGCTTCTAGTGATTTGCATTTGTGCTACTATTTTAAATTATGTTTTAAGATTTTCTTTTTATTTTTGAAATATAACTATAGAAAAACTCTCAAAGAGAAATATAATAAAGAGTAATGGCTTCATTTGATTCTCAGTCAGCATTTTTCATTACCTAAATCATCCCTGTTACCTAAACACCATGGTGGGGAGGGGATAAGACTTATTACCTTGCCCATACTAGGAAGATGCTCTACCACTAAGCTATATTAAGCCTCCCTGTATCTTAAAAGTTGTATTTAATTAGGATTGCTATGTAACTGTAGTAATATATCTAGAAATTGCTTAATATTTACAATGTATCCTTTTTAAAAATCAGGGGATGAGAACTCGGTGCTCTTGCACAAGACAAGTCTATGGTTTCTAGGAAGTACTTCACCTGTCTCACAGCTGCCTGTAATTCCAGGTTCCTGGGATCTGACTCCTTCTTCTGAACTAAACAAATATCCATGCCCAAGTTCCCATTCCTGTTGGAGTCTAGGAGTCACCTCATAAAACATATGAACACTGATCTCAGTTAGACAGGGATAGTTTATTGAACACATGCCCCAGGACTGATCTATCAGGGCCACAGCCCATATTTGGGGACAGAGCTGTGACATTGAATTACAGTCCTATGGGGTTTTTAAGCCTAAAACTCATAAATATACATGCCAAGTTATTGCACCCGTCAGTATTTAGGGATAGAGGACTTCCTTAGGAACATATCTTTGTTGTACATTTATTCTGCCCCCTTTAGTTTAGTTTAGGTATTCAATTGTGGCAAGGGACTTACCTTGTCTAACATTCATGTCTTAACTTGTCAACCAGGAAAGTACTTGTCTAATATTTATGTCTTATCTTGCCAACTATGGTATAATGTACATATTTCTTTTTGCCAAGTAGTATTTTAGGTCCCAGGAAGTTTTGGGAACTTAAATTTTATTCAACTCCTACTGAAAATAGAAGTCTAATGCCAAATGGTTTCCAAATATAGGTCATTTTTTATGTTGGAGTCCACCTCAGAAGTAACTTATAAAAGCAAATACCATAAAAACTTATACATAAGTGCAGGAAGTGCTGCTAGGAGGTTGGTTTGTGTCCAAGCTTCTTGTTGGTAACTTTGCAAAGCAGTTCTAATGACAACTATTGTAATTGGTTTTCAAGGGAGCAGAGCATAACAGTGTAGGCAATCAACTTGGGCAAGAGAAAGATTACTAGTAACAGCATAAGCAACATATGAGAAAGTTTCCTTAAAATATTAGTAACAGCACAAAATAGCAGGCTAGCCAGGAACAGTTACATAAGATTTAACCATACCAATAGCCCTTCATACATTTAACTAAACATAATTTTAGATGAAAAATCTCTTAAAAATCTATAATGATTATTGAACAGCTCAAACTTCAGGATACTTGAGTTGTAATATTTTATGAACATATCTGAAGTGACCATTCTCAAAGTCAATTACATCTTGACACTTTTTTTTTTCAAAATCTCCTCAAAGAAGGTGCTTATGAATGGTAGAAAAAAACCAAGTTGATCTATCTATACTTTAATACTCAGGTTTTAACTTGAAGATGACCATGTTTTCATGTTTATGTCAATTTTAACTTTAGTCATTTACAGTGGCTCTAAATAATTTTTATACTTGTAACCAAACCTTTTCTTGGACATAGCATGAGGTATACAGAAGCCTTCATCACACAGATTTGTTACACCTGAGTAGGGGCTGAAGTAGATTGCATAAGCCTAAAACCTGCAAGTATGTGGAACAACTTACACAAGTACTAATCAGAACTGATGGAGTAGTGACATTTCCAAGTGTGCCATCATAGTCAATTGACATTGAATATAAGTGTTTTTGCCCAACTAGTCAAGTTCACTTTTTCTTCTGGTGTTAGGAACAGGCATTATGTTTGGTGGACTTTTGTTTCTTATGGAGGGAGTTGGTCAGCTTATGTAAAATGGAGTCTGAAGAAAAACTGACAGTACTTAAGACAAATTTCAGTTATCTGCTACCAACAGCTTAATACATTTCTATGCATCTCTTCCTCTGGGACTACCTAGAGATAAATTTTTGTTGCTATTTAGGTTTAGTGCCTCCTGCCAAAGAACTGTGGATTATATTTTAGTTTGGGTTTCATTGCTATAAAGAGACACCATGACCAAGGTGAATTCTATAAAGGACAACATTTAATTGGGGCTGTCTTGCAGGTTCTGAAGTTAAGTATATTATCATCCTGGTGGGAACATGGCAGCATCCAGGCAGGTATGACAATGGAAGATCTGATCATTCTACATCCTTTTCTAAAGGCAAACAGAAGACTGACTACCAGACAGCTAGGAACAGCGTCTCAAAACCACACCAATTCCAACAAAGCCACTTTCCAAATAATGCTCTCCCCTAGGCCATACATAATCAAACCACTACATTTCACTCCTAGGCATACATAGGGCTGTTCATGTACAAGCACATGAGGCTGTTGGTGCCATAACTAGCACAACGTAATAAAAAATTCATTTCATGCAACATTAGAAGACCCATAGTCTTCAACAGTCTCAACAATGTTGAAAATACAAAGTTCAAAGTCTCTACTGAGATTTATCCAACCACTTAACTATTATTGCAAACCAAAATCAAAAGCCAGCTGGGCAATTTCAAAACTCTGCCTCTCCATGGGTGATATCCAAGCACTCTTCAGATCTCCATCTCTTTTCTTCTTTGTTGACTAAAATTAACTTTATTCTTTTGGGTTGTTTCCTTTCCCTCTTAGCAGCTTGCCTCAGTAGTTATCCCTTGGTCTGGGATGTTTAATATTTTGTAGACTCCAAGGAAAATTCAACTTTACAGTTTTTTGTTCCAGTTTCTTTTTCCAATGTCTTGTTCCAATGATCCACATACAATCTTCTGGGCTTCTTTAAAAAAAAAAAGTTGTGTCACTTCCCCAGCTCTTCCCTCTTTAGCACTCTAGGCACTGTTTGACACTATTCCATTGCTGCTACTGTTTTTAGTGATCATCAGATGGTACTGGCATCTCCACTGTGCTGGAGTCTATCTGCTGCAACTAAGCTTCACCAATAGCCTCTCATAGGCTCTCTTGATGGTGCTAAGCCTCTAATTCTTTGCATGACTTCTTCAATCCATAACACCTTTATGCCTTCAGAACCAGTACCACCTGGGCAATTCTTATGCATTACTAAGGCTAGTTCCAACAGGAGGTACACCTTTGACTATCTCCGGAACACAGCTTGTTTGCCTCTCAGAAAATACTTCCTATAAGTTTTCACTTTAGTGATGCAGGTCTCTTTTTAATCACCATTAATTTTTAATGTTGAGATAACCAGCATCAACTGTCCCAGTAACCTTTTCTATTCTTGAGTTTAAAGCCAGAGCCACTGGCTGAATCTGGCAAGTTCTGCTGCTTTCTGGATTTAGAACTGGCCCCCTTTGTTCTATTACATCACCACCAGTTGTCTGTTTTCCAACTCCATCAGTGCCTAAGGTTGGCTGTCTCAGAACTTGATATGTAAATAGACTTTGAAATCAGAGATCTGCATGTCTCAGTCTCCTGAGTTCTGGAATTATAGGCATGTACCAACATGCTTGAAACATAAGCTTTTCTGTACTTGGAACTTGGTCTCTACCAGGCTGGCTTTGAACTCAGGTATCTGAGTGGAATCTTGCCACTAAATCACCACTCCATTAATGTGTTCATCTCCTTGAACACAGGATTTAGCTCCATTGTGCTTCCTGGTGACATTTTATTACTTAAATCATGCATTTTATATTTTTTTCTTTATAAGCTTCCTATGCTTGATCAGAACACACTTTGGGAGTAAACCAGAGGACAAAGTCTATAATGGACTTTTCTGAGACTTCCTTTGTCAGTGAAATTTATCACAATCTCTTTACTCTCAGGTAAACACTTTACATAAGGGCAAAATGTAGCAACACTGTTTAGCAAAATATTAAAACAATCTCCAGCTTTCACATCACTCTCAGCACCAATGCATTCCATATTTCTTCTAGAATGACCCATTAAGTCCTACTTAATGTCTTCTATGGCTTTCCAAATGAGAAATTTCCAAATTCACATTCAAAAAAAAAAAAGGGTCAGGCCTATAAAAGTAATGTCCTAGTCCTTGGCACCAACTTCTGTCTTGTTTCAGGTTTTATTACTGTGCTGAGAAGAGATGTCATAACCAAGGCAACTTTATAAAGCATATTTATTTGGGGCTGAGTGAAAGGTTCTGAGGTTCAGTCCATTACCATCATGGCAGGAAGCATGAGAGCATTCATGTAGGCAAGGCACTGGAGGAACTGAGAGTTCTACATCTTGATTTGAAGGCCAACAGGAGAGGACTACTGTCTTACAGTCAGCTTGGAGGAGTGTCTCAAAGCCCAACCCCACAGTGACACACTTTCTCCAGCCAGACCACACATACTCCAACAAGGCCACACCTCCTAATAATGTCACTCCCAGGGCTAAGCATTCTCAATCCACTCTAGATTGCATCAGCGCCACTATTAACAACTTGAGGACAGTTCAGTTCATCTGTAGACCACATCTCATCTGTCTTGGGCTAAAGGAGCCCCTCCACAACCCAAACAAGCACTGATTTCAATCATACAGGCATGGCCTATTGAATGCACATGTTAAGACTAATCAAACAGCGTCATTTATCAGAGTTCAAGGACTGACGAGACAACCCCAAACATTTTCCTATGTCAGCTTCTAAAAACTATAATTGCAAACCCCACAATGATCTCATATGCAAGTGCTGCCTGGTGGCTGATGCTGACTCCAGCCATTTTAGACTATCAGGTCATATTGACTTTTAATTTGCTGGGTCATGAATGAAGTTTCCAAAGACTGATAATATCCATACCAACAGAACATTACAGAGTATGTGGTCAGCATGGCATTGCTCTGAATCAAGTTATTTTTTCTGTGTCAATGACTACAAGGCATGTTACAGCAACAATAAGAAACAGCTGCCAGGCTTGGATTAAAATGGCTACAGCTATGCTTGTGGAACAGACTACAACAAGCAGTATGGATATTAAGAAGCCTTTGCAATGTCATATTTGAGACTGTATAAATGTGGCTTGTGCTTTTATTGTATGTTTCTCAAATTAATACCTATTTTTTTGTCTTTTTCTGTTATCCTAAATTACCATGTTGGTTACTTTTATTATATTTTGTTTTGGTGCTTTTTTTCCTTCATTTCTTTATTCCTTCCTTTCTTATCTCCTTCCTTTCTTCTCTCCTTCCTTTCTCCCTTCCATTCTTTCATCCTTTTTTGAGACAGGATTATACTATACATATATCTAGCTCGATTGGAACTCACTATTTAAGAGGAGGCTGGAATGGTTGGAATCCAACAGACAGATAGTCATGTGACTCTGCCTACCTAGTGTTGGAGTTAAAGGCATGTACCACCAAGCCTGGCCTTTAAGAGCATTTTCAAACATTTAACCCATGATTTTATTTTGTCCTAAGTGTTTGTGGTTGGATTGCTGAAGTGCTTTGTCTTCTTATTTCTTCCCTCTAGGATAATATCTCTTTTTCAAAAAGAAACTATTAGTATTTTTAACAGTGTGGATTAACAATAATGAATTCTGTTAGATTTTTTAAATATAATCCCTATTTGACCTTTCATTTAAAATATGTTTAACAATGCATTGGGCACCTACCTGTTTTGTACATGTATGGGGTGCAGTCTGAGAGTCCAAATACCTGTGTAAAGGATATTCGTCAGATCTCATTGACTGGCAGACCCATCGCTTTAATCATTTAATTTTTTTGTTGGGGATATCCAAAATGCTCACTAGTAACTATTTTGAAATACGTAATCATTCCTAACCAGACATGGTTATCATAACATAGGTAAAATGTTAGTTTTTTTCCTATCCAGTTGATGAAGATTCATAAATGGATAGTTACTATTTGCAAGTCAAGGATAAAAGAGAGAAAACATAAAGAAAATAGAGCCTGAGCTCCAACAGACAGCACTGTGTTTATTAAAGCACATAGTGAGGCTCAGCTTTTCTACCACTGAAAAGTGAGGAGCCTGCCAGAAAGTCAATCTGGCTTCAACCCTTTATTGGTGCAGAGTGAAGGGCTTGGGAAGTAGGAAATTGTTACAGCTGTATCACGAGATGTGTTTCTTTCCTGTAGCCTTTTCTTTCTGAAATGGTTTTCCCAAGGAGATACAGACTATATTTGGAGATAAGCTGTCCAAAAAGACATTTCTTTCTGAGGTGACCAAAAACTGCTGTTATCTGTATCTTCCAAAGATATCTATTTTACAACAGAGGCACTGTGTTATTCCAAATCCTAATAAGCACAGATAATCGGGAAGCAGGAGCCTTGACAAAAGTGGGAAAGGTATCATGAAAAGAAGTGAGGTCTGTGGTTGACCTTGGTTGGCAGCGGCAGCTTTCTCGGACTCTAAGATTTCAGAATGACTGCCATCTTGACTTCCACTTTTAGAAACCTTTCAACTACATCAAAATGGGCCCTCAGATTTTCTATAAGACCTCTGAGCTGTTCTTCTCAACTACAGTCTGCCCCAGCTGCCCAGACCAAGTCAAAGAAGACTTTAGCAAAACCCAATATAAAGAATATTGTGGTGGTGGAAGGTGTCCGCATTCCATTTCTGCTGTCAGGCACTTCTTATAAAGACCTAATGCCACATGACTTGGCTAGAGCTGCCCTTTCAGGTTTATTGCATCTGACCAATATTCCAAAGGATGTTGTTGACAGTATCAGCTTCGGTACAGCTATTCAGGAAGTAAAAACAAGCAATGTGGCTAGAGAGGCTGCCCTGAGAGCTGGCTTCTCTGACAAGACTCCGGCTCACACTGTCACCATGGCTTGTATCTCTTCAAACCAAGTCATGAACACAGCTGTTGGTCTGATAGCTTCTGGCCAGTGTGATGTCGTTGTGGCTGGTGGTGTTGAGGTAATGTCTGACGTTCCTATTCGTCATTCAAGAAATATGGGGAAAATGATGCTTGATCTCAATAAAGCCAAGACTCTGGGCCAGTGCCTGTCCTTACTCACCAAATTCAGAGCTCCCCGCAGTGGCTGAGTTCTCCACTAATGAGACTATGGGCCACTCTGCAGCCAGATTGGCTGCTGCCTTTGCTGTTTCTCTTATGGAACAGGATGAATCTGCACTGCGTTCTCATAGTCTGGCCAAGAAAGCACAGGATGAAGGACATCTTTCTGATATTGTACCCTTCAAAGTACCAGGAAAGGACACAGTTACCAAAGATAATGGGATCCGTCCTTCCTCACTGGAGCAAATGGCCAAACTAAAACCTGCATTCATCAAGACCTATGGTACAGTGACAGCTGCAAATTCTTCTTTCCTGACTGATGGCACCTCTGCAATGCTGATCATGTAGGAGGACAGAGCTCTGGCCATGGGTTATAAATCAAAGGCATATTTGAGGGATTTTATATATGTGTCCCAGGATCTGAAAGATCAGCTTTTACTTGGACCAACATATGCTACTCCAAAAGTTCTAGAAAAGGCAGGATTAACCATGAATGGTATTGATGTTTTTGAATTTCATGACGCCTTCTCAGGTCAGATTTTGGCTAACTTTAAAGCCATGGATTCTGATTGGTATGCACAAAACTACATGGGTGGGAAAACCAAGGTTGGATCACCTCCTCTGGAGAAGTTTACTATCTGGGACAGATTACTGTCTCTGGGACATCCTTTTGGAGCCACTGGCTGTCGGTTGGTCATGGCAGCTGCCAACAGACTGAGGAAGGATGAAGGCCAGTGTGCTTTAGTGGCTGCCTGTGCAGCTGGAGGACAGGGTCATGCTATGATTGTGGAAGCTTACCCCAAATGACTGCTCTGGAAGGAGGCGACTGATCTCTGCAGCACTCACACTGGGCAATGCCATTTCAATGTATTACCAAGTGATACCTGCAGTTCCTAGCTCTTCTTAGGAAACAACATTTGTGGCCTTCTCTTAAATATTTTGCGATCAAGCCTTACCAGTGTTTGAGCTTTCGATAATCACAGCTTCTGCTCTCTAAGTTCCAGACTATCACAAATGTGTATGCAGTTCTTGATATCTCTTGTCACAAAGACTAATGGTTGCTAGCCGCTTAGAGAGAGGTTTGCTGAGGTTTAGAATCATCTTTGTAACATTTGCACATTCTCCTTGTTTCTATTTGTGTCATAGAGATAATTATTTTTTTCTAAAATACAAACAGATGTGCCTAAATTAACTTACAGTGGAAAAAAATAATCTAGACAGCTCTTAAAACTGAAATGCTTAGAGACATAGATACCATGTTGGTTGACCTTAATAAAGTATTAGACACGTTAAAAAAAAAAAAAGAAAAGAAGTAGAAAACAGGGACACCAGCTCTTTCTTAAGTGCTTTGAACTTAGGAGAGTCACTGTATAGAAGAGTTTCAGGTCTGTTGAAGAGGGAGCTCTCTGGTCATTTAGCTGGTGGGGAATTTGAACTGAATCAGCTACAATGGGTTTTGAGTTTGCATTGTGTTTGTAAGAACAGACTGTTGAAAAGTAATCACTAGAGAGTGATAAGCAGACGATTTGGTTACAGAGTAAAACCCAGAGACTGCTCAGAAAGGTGGAAGGAGGCAGAGGATTAGAGTCAGGAAGACCAGTGAGAGGAAGCCTCTTAGTTAGGGTTTTGCTGCTGAGAAGAGACCCCATGACCAATTCAATACTTATAAGGACAACATTTAATTGGGACTGGCTTCCAGGTTCAGAGGTTCA
>NW_021604691.1:9545-13252 GCF_004785775.1 Grammomys surdaster | reverse complement strand
AAAACAACAGTAAAATCAAACAAAATCATGTCCTTCTCCTAAAAAAGAATAAGAAAGAGAAAAATCCCTCAAACCAAATTATCCCACATAGATTTGTCCAGCAAATTGAGTTTTAGTTCATTGTAGATGCATTTGAATTGACAACCAAGAATAACCTTCACATTAAGTAACTAAGATAACCTTGAGCCTCTTGGGTCCTCTGTCTTTCCATCTAAAGTAGTGAGACTTCAGGTATGTACTACTGTGACAAATTCTGTGTGGTTCTAATATTAAACCCAGTGCTCTAAAATGCTAGACAAGCACTGTAGCAACTAAGGTACAAATTTTGTATGAGAAAAAAGAGTTTGGGATGCTGCTGTATAGAAATGTGTGGACTTATAATGAGTATATTACAACCCCCCATTTTTGTAAATTAAAAAAAAGATAACTGCTTTTCTGCATCTGACTGTGAAGCCCTCATCGTCCTTAAATTTTGAAATATGCTTAGATAGATCCAATAACTTCCTTTCTTTTTTTTGAGATTAAAATTTATTTACATTTTTTCTGTTTTTACCTCCTTATAAATCCTCTACCAAACCAAGAAATGCTCTCCAAGTTCATGGCCTCTTTTTAACAAATTGTTTATATATATATATATAATGTATGTATGCCTAAATACAGTCTGTTCATTCTGTGTGAAGTTACTCAAATCATGGATATATATATGAAGAAGAGTACAGGGGATTTTCCTTTGGGAAGACAATCAATTGTTTCCCCAGTGTTAAACAGTATTCTTTTAACTGTGAACACTTATTTTATAAATTTTAGTGTATGTTTCAGCAGCATGCACTTTTGTGCATCACATAAGGGTTCATAAATGAGCATAGGACCCAATGGAAGTGGAGTTACAGAGAGCTAAATGGATGGATGTCTTCAGGTTTTTACCAGAAAAGAATCTTAAGTGGTCTAAAAGTATAGCAGTCACTCTAATATGCAGGGCCATCTTTCCTGATCCTACAGTGACCTATTTGAATATGGCACCACCTGAAGGCCAGATACTCAGTATGCTGTAAATAGAGGATGAGGTTACTCTACAGGCTGGCATCATTTGGACAGCACAGCCTAAAACACAGTGTGTGTGTGTGTGTGTGTGTGTGTGTGTGTGTGTGTGTGTGTGTGTAAGTGCTGAGACCTGCTGAGGCAGAGCTACAAGGCTGAGGAAACAGTCTTGACCTAAAGCTGAACCCAGAGAGAATGAACCAGAATATGCAGGAGAATGAATTTCCTCCATAGTATACTTCTTTGCTGAACTAACTACATTGTCTTAAAGAACACTCTCCAGATATGGAGATTAAGGATCCCAAGTGTGCCTGAGGCATGGCAAGCCTGCTTATCATTTCTCTACATTTCTGTGAGTGAATGGTCTAGTAGAGGGTTCAGCCTCACAAGGAATAGATACAGTATGCATTCTAGTTGTACTGAACAAGATGTGTTGTGGGACCACACTTTCACAGAGAAAACTACGCAACATTTTTGAAGAGGAAGAAGATGCCCCATGGTCATAATAAGTCTTATGATAGCCCATCTCTGAACAATGATGAAACTGTAGATTACAAAAAGTCTCCCATATCCTTTTTTACAAATGTGTTCACCTGCAGGGTCTTGTGTAGGAATGTCACTGTGCTCACAATTCTAAGGATGGTTCTGTAAACAGGGTGGTTTTCAAGAGCCATTCAGAATTAGTTTGTCAATTCTGTACACATAACCCACCAAAGAGTCAAACATTGGAAGTAGAGAGTAAAAGGCATTGTTGTAATCAACTTTAATGTATTTTGCTATCAATGTGGCTTAGATTATAATTCCCTTGATCATTCATACTTCATGAAGTCATTGGATACTCTGAATATAAATCTGAGACTGAGATTAGTGACTCAGTAGTACACAAAAGGAAACCATGCAGTTTATAGATTGGCCATATTTTCACAACATGGGGAAGCCACTGGTGATTCAGTACTGATGGAGGCACATTTAGAAATGCAGTACTGTGTTTCTAATTTTAAAAGACACCTGATGTTATTATATTATTATGCTATATGTCAAGTCACCCTTGTGTTCTCAATCCATTGAACACTATGTTGATTCCCATGCATCTGAAGCCATGACATCTGGGACTCTGTGATGAATGTACTTCCTCAGATTTCATTTCCCAGCATCCAGAATCACTGTCATCTTTATCAACAAAACCAAAAACTAGTCTTCATGTAATAGACATGTTACCTCCAAAAACAATTGCAGTGGGTTGTAGCAAAAATGATTATCTTTGGCTGCCTTTTGGCCATGAGTATATCCATGAGTTTGGGATACAGTTCAAATAAATCCCTTCATCACAACATAACCCAGGTCATCATAGCACTCTAGAGGGGCAGGCTACAGTTCTACAGTCAACCTTCTGAGATTGGCCATGGATTGCAGAAGGTCCTTCAGTACACAGCTGGAGAAGTTGTTGCCATAGAAATTGATTCTGGTGAGCTGGCTACATTGACTCAGGGCAGGCAAGAGAACTTTGAGCTGAGAGTCCTTCATCCTGCAGTGCTCTAACTGCAGGGTCTGCAGAGTTCCAGATACATTCTCTAGGAGAATTTGGAGACTCTTGAAACAAGACATGGAAAACACTACACTATTGAAGTGCAGGTGTTTCAGTTGATAGAGGCTCTGACACTCTGACATGTGCTTCAGGTCTGATTTTGAGAGTTGGCAGAAAGTCATAGACAGGGTTTCCAAAGGGCTCTTCAGGCATCTAGAGAAAGAACACAAAATTGTTTCTGGCTCATGGTGCTGGAGGACACTAGTAAGATTAACACTGACACAGAGAAGCCACATATGTACAGTAAATCTATGCTTATGTTGAAGATCTACACTGGAGAAACATCATGTTAGTGTCTGCTCATAGCATTTTGTACTGAGGCATATTACATTCCAGTAGGATGGGTTCAAAAAACAGATCTGCAATTCTCCATCCTTACTCTGTCAGAGATCTAACGGTTTTCCCGTCATGCCAGGAGAGCATGTTTAGAAAGAATTATCACAGGTAGGCTCTGGCAACATCTTGGCCTGTGTCCTGCAGAGTTTAACCTGCCCCTGCTATCTCCACAGTCTACATCCCTGATTTCAGTGTTCCACACTTGACTCTGATGATCCTCACCCCAGTGTCACAGATTTCCCATCTACTTAGTCCCAACTTCTGTTCAAGCCATTCTTCCCTTTGAGTGAGAATTAGATGCTGACTGATGTGATTAGTGGAACATACTCGTTCATGTTTACATTCATCTATGTAGAGGATAGGTGTGTATACTTTCCAGCACAGGGACTTCTCTCTCCTGATTCCTTCCATTAGGTTAGCCTGGATCTCTAATTGTACTATGCAAAGCAAACTTGATGCATCTTACCCACAAAATGAACATGCTTACAAGGCAGCTATCTCAATATCCCCTACCCCATCTCACACACTGCTAAAGGAATGGAAATTGAACCAAGTGAGCTCAGTTAAGAAGCAAACAATTGACACTTTTATACTATAATGAGTTCGACATTGTAACATCTTCTGTGACTGGTACACTTCAGGTGCCCTCCTGATGCTCCAAGTAAAGGGAAAGGTTTGCTGGCAGAGCAGAAACAGCTCATCATCCTTCCTTACCTGAACAACTCTTTCATGTTGTCATAGGAAAAGT
>NW_021604691.1:3553-9535 GCF_004785775.1 Grammomys surdaster | reverse complement strand
ATCACTCTCACAGCATGTGGAGTCTCTTGTAAGACCCCACAGAAGAAAAAATTAGCCATTGCCCCATAGGATACCAATCACTGCTCTTCTTAATTGCATGGCTAGTCAGAAGGGTTAGTCAGAAGCATACAGTCTGACCAGTGACTTGTTACAGCAAAAAGACACTGAGCAACTTTGCAGGCCCTTATGAAAATATAGTGCTAATTTCACAGGCCCAACCCAGTCTTACTGTCATTTCAATCAATTTTTCTCTCCTGGGAAGGGCTAAGAAGAACCTACAAGATGCCTGTCTTTATGTACTGCTTAATGCTCTAGAGACTACTGTGAGGAAGCTGCGCTATATTATATTAATTTGGTTAATGAGGTAAAAGGTCTGCTAATTCATGGCCTCATGGCTACAAAATGAGACCAGATCTGAAATGCCAAACCTAAGCAAAGTGTGCAACGTTTCCTAGAGCATTTGGAAAGCCATGCTACTGAATGAGAGAACCTGCTCATTTGACTCTTACAGGAGAAGTCAAGTGTACATAGGCTATAGGAAGGAGTGTTTCCCATGTCAAATTGAAGTCCAGAGGAAGAAAGAGATGTGGCAATATAACTATTAGTACTTCTAAGTCTAGCATGGATTGAGATCATTTTGTCCAGGACATAAAGTTTAGTTACCAAGTGTGACTGCTTTATAACTTTTCTCACACATACATGCATGCATTTGTACATATATACGTATATACATACATGCACACATACATATCTTATACATCAAATCATCTGGACAAGGCTGAAGCAACCACATGCCTATAGCCTTGGTTTCTGGATCATCTGTGGCTTCTGAGACAAAGGCAACAGCTAGATAGATATTTGGGCTTATGTGCCTGAAACCTTCCCCAGCACAATTTGTAAAGTACAATTAAAAGAGAAAATTCCAGTTCATATAATTGCAAAACCATAATCTGTGAAACATAATTTAAAATACTGCAGAAGGATTAAATAATAAAAATCATTCTCATGAAAATTCCAGATTTAATCTAGAAATCTGTACTTTCCCAAAGGAATCGAGAATTCCAGGCCATCCTTTTTCCTCGACACCCTATCTTTAAAACAGGAAATTGCACTTTAGCTGAGGCAAACACCTAGCTGGTCTCCATCCATGAAGACACCATCTGCTGACCCATCATAGATGTACCACTGCTCTCAGAGCAGCAGGATTTCAGGTTCCCAGAGGCAGCCTGTGTCGTAGGAGCTCTTCCACCCAGGTGTTCAGGATCACTGAAACACAGAGACAACTGGACTCTGAGGAATTCTGACAAAAGCAAGATAACTGGAAAGACAGGCTCCAGTCAGAGATAGTGAGTGCAGGTAGTACTAGATATAACCAGATGGCAAAAGGCAAGCACAGGAACATAAGCATCAGAAACCAAGGTTACCTGGCACCCTCAGAACCCAGTTTCCTCACCATAGCAAGTCCTGGACACCCCATCACACTGGAAAAGCAGGAATGAGATTTAAAATCACTTCTCACTATGATGATAGAGGATTTTAAGAAGGATATAAGTAACTCCCTTAAAGAAATACAGAAAAACACAGGTAAACAGTTAGAAGCCCTTAAAGAAGAAACACAAAAATCCCTTAAAGAAAGGCAAGAAAACACAACCAAACAGGTGAGAGAATTGAACAAAGACATCCAGGATCTAACAATGGAAGTACAAACAATCGAGAAATCTCAAAGGGAGACTATCCTGGAGATAAAAAAATCTAGGAAAGTAATCAGGAGTCACAGACACAAGCATCACCAACAAAATAGAAGAGAGAGAAGAGAGAATCTCAGGAGCAGAAGATACCATGGAAAACATCGACACAACTGTCAAAGAAAATGCATAATTAAAAAAATTCCTAACCCAAAACATCCAGGAAATCCAGGACAAAATGAGAAGACCAAACCTAAGGATAATAGGTATAGATGAGAGTGAAGATTCCCAACTTAAAGGGCCAGTAAATATCTTCAACAAAATTATAGAAAAAAATTTACTAACCTAAAGAAAGAGAGGCTCATGAACATACATACAAGAAGCCTGCAGAACTCCAAATAGACTAGACCAGAAAAGAAGTTCCTCCCATCACATAATAATCAAAACATCAAATGCACAAAACAGAAAAAATACTAAAAGTAGTAAGGGAAAAAGGACAAGTAACATATAAATGCAGACCTATAAGAATTACACCAGACTTCTCACCAGAGGCTATAAAAGTCAGAAGTTCCTGGGCTGATATCATACAGACCCTAAGAGAACACAAACGCCAGTAGACACTATACCCAGCAAAACTCATCAGTCAATATAAATGTAGAATCTAAGATGTTCCATGACAAAACCAAATTTGCAAAACATCTTTCCACAAATCCAGCCATACAAATGATAATAGATGAAAACCTCCAACCCAAGGAGGGAAACTACAACCCAGGAAAATCGAGAAAGTCATCTTCCAAAAAACCACAAAGGAAAAGATAGCTACACAAAATTAATTCCCCTTTTAATAACAAAAATAACAAGAAGCAGCAATCATTTTTTATTTAATATCTCTTAATATCAATGGACTCAATTCCCCAATATAAAGATATCTACGAACAGACTGGATACAAAAACAGGACCAGAATTTTCCTGCATTCAGGAAACACAGCTCAGTGACAAAAACACTACCTCAGAATAAAAGGCTGGAAAACAATTTTCCAAGCAAATGGTCCCAAGAAATAAGCTGGAGTAGCCATTCTAATATAGAATAAAATTGATTTTCAACTAAAGTTATCAAAAAAGATAAGGAAGGACATTTCATATTCAAAGGAAAAATCTAAAAAGATGAACTCTCAATTCTGAAAATCTCTGCTCCAAATGTAAGCCATTGAACTGATCATGGGGTTCTCAATAGAGGAGTTAGAGTGAAGACTGAAGGATCTGAAAGGATTTGCGGCACCATGAGGAGAGCAACAATACCAACCAACCACAGCTCCCAGGGTCTAAACCACCAGCCTGGGAGCACTTAGGGAGGGATCCAGGCTTCTGCTGAATACGTAAGAGTGGAGGGCCCTGCTGAGCATAGGTGGAAGAAGAGAACCTTGACCTCATGAAGGCTGGATGCCCCAGGGGGTG
This sequence comes from Grammomys surdaster, assembly GCF_004785775.1. Classification (NCBI taxonomy): domain Eukaryota; kingdom Metazoa; phylum Chordata; class Mammalia; order Rodentia; family Muridae; genus Grammomys; species Grammomys surdaster. Next base: position 6,395 of record NW_021604691.1, on the reverse strand, counting down.
GGAATTTTGAGGGTGGGGAGGTGGGAGTGGGGGAGTAGATAGAGGTTACATCCACAGAGAAGAAGGAGGAGGGGTGAGGGGATTGGGGGTTCCGGGGAGGGTGGGGGATGGGGTAAGGGGACAACATAGGAAATGTAAATAAAACATCCAATTAAAAAAATAAAAAATAAAATAAAAAAAATAGAAGGCGTAACAAAATACTCATGGGAGCAAATATGGAGAAAAAGTGTGGGTCAGAAACAGAAGGAGGGGCCCTCTGGAGACTGTTCCACCTGGTTATCCATCCCATCATGTGATCCCATGTTCAGTCACTAAAGGCAGAAGCTGTTGTGGATGCCAGGAAGTACGTACTGATAGGAGCCTGATATAGCTGTCTTCTTCAAGGTCTCCCAGAGCCTGATATATACAGAGGTAGATGCTCACAGCTAACCATTGAACTGATCATGTGGCTCACAATAGACGAGTTAGGGAGAAGACTGAAGGAGCTGAAGGGGTTTGAGGGCCCATGAGAAAGCAACAATACCAACAAACCAGAGCTCCCAGGGTATAAACCATCAACCTGGGACCACATAGTGAGGGACTCATGGCTCCAACTGTATATATAGTGGAGGATGGCCTTGTCAGACATAAGTGGGACAGGAGGTCCTTGGTCCTGTGAAGGCTGGATGCCCCAGTGTATGTGAATTTGAGGACAGGATGGTGGGCAGGTAGGTGGGTGAGGTCACATCCTCATAGAAGTAGGAGGGGGGATGGGATAGGGCATTTCTGGGTGGCTGTGGGGGAATAGGGAAAGGGGATACCATCTGAAAAGTAAATAAAATATCCAAGGAAATAATAAAAGGAGGAAATTCCCATGCAATCCCATTTCTCATTAAAACTGAAGTCTAGTAGTTTTAATATTTCTAGTAGTAGAAATATTATAAATAGGAAAAGAATTTATACCTGGATGGTGATAATGCTAGCCATCAAGCAAGAAGCATCCTTATGGAGGTAGATTACTTACCTGATGTGGACACTGGCTATAGGATTGCTACTCCCAGCAAGATCAGGCAGTGACTCCAAGGTTCACAGAACTCTGGTTTTCTACTTGTCTTCCTCTGACTTTTATACACTTTCCTCCTCACCCCTCCCCATGTAATCCCACCTCCCTTCCACACCTTCTATCTCACTGCTGCATTGAATCTCCACCCACTTAACCCTGTTAAAAATTTAATCAAACCTTCTTGTGAGAAATCTAATACTGAACTAGAATTCCAGATGCTGACTTTTGCTTGATTGACTCTTCTTGTGTCTGTGAGTGTATTCATATGCACTTGTTTATGTATGGATATAATTTGTGCTTGTGGTTTTAAAGTCTGTGTTTGTGTATTTGCTTTAGTGTGTTCATCACTGTGAGCATATACTTGAGTGTGCATTCAGTTCAAGGTTATCCCATGGTTTAATAGTGAGGTTTTGTCTCAAAACAACAAGGACAACAACAATTAAAAGCCAAACACAAAACAAGCAAACAAACAAAACCTAAATGAGTATGTTGCAGATGCTAAAGCAGCCTAAGGGGTTTTAGTGGAGAAGAACATCAGTGTGTGGTGTAGAGACTGTTTTGTACTATTTTGGCGAATAGCATAGTCTTCTTTGCTCTGTCAAAAGAGTTTGTCTGTGGCTAAGGTGAAGAGACTCAGATTAATTGCAGTCTCAAAAGATGTCTCAGAAATGTCCATCATAGACTTTGATCTCCGGTTAAGTCTTACGAAGCATGTTTTGAATAAGCATAGAAAGCTTAGGAAGAAAAAAATTATAGATTTTGAGTATTACTGGGGATCAAGAAATGAAATGGAGCTGAATCCTGCATTCAAGAATATTAAATTGAATTAAGGGAGTGGTGATATTGGGGCAAGATATTTCCCAGCTAAATTTGATGCAGGGATTATGGTGCATACTTTATTCCCAGGAGATTAAAGCCAAACAGATCTCTGAGTTCACGGCCAGCCTGAGACAGAGCAAGTTCTATGTCAAGAAAAGCTTAAATCCAGGCATGGTGGTACACACCTTTAATCCTCAGAGACAAGTCTGGAGATTTGTGAGTTCAAAGGTCAATCCACAGAGCAATATCCAGGACAGCCAAATTTAGGCAATGAAACAGCTGGAAATGCCAAAGCCATTGATAAAATAATAGAATAAGAGGACCAAATTCCAGCTCCTGCAAGTAGCAGAACTTGGCAGGTTTGGTCATTCGGCACTAGGTTTATAGTTAAGAGGAGAAAGACACGAGATTACCAAGACAATTAAAGCTAGTTTAGTAGAGCTAAGACATTTGTGCTGATGAAGAAGAGATCAGCATCACTGAGGTAAAATCTTCTGGGAAGTCTTTTCTGAGAGTACAAGGAAGCTGTATTTCAGAGATAGCCAAGGCTATCATGCTGTACCAGTACTTGGTTATATGTACAAGGAGCCCAACTCATACTGGTTTTGCAAGCCTGAAAGAGTCGTAAAGAAAAGCTGAGGCTTGGCCCCGTGAGAGGCTTAGAAGTTGAAGGTGCATCCTCAGATATACCTGATGTCCTAGGACTGAAGGGGTCATGCAAAAAATTTGAGGCTTAGTACAATGAAGAGACTCTATAAGAGTCTATTAGTAAAGCCTAGTTCCAGGGAAAGACCACAGTGTATTGGAGACTTCAGTACCATGAGATAGATGATCACTAAGAAGAGCAGTTGCAGTCGAGTGGATCAATATGAGTCTTCTTCTCCTTCTCCTTCTCCTTCTCCTTCTCCTTCTCCTTCTCCTTCTCCTTCTCCTTCTCCTCCTCCTCCTCCTCCTCCTCCTCCTCCTCCTCCTCCTCCTCCT
>NW_021604691.1:0-3543 GCF_004785775.1 Grammomys surdaster | reverse complement strand
TCCTCCTCCTCCTCCTCCTCCTCCTCCTCCTCCTCCTCCTCCTCCTCTTTCTCCTTCTCCTTATTCTTCTATTTTTGTAGGAAGAATTGACTAGTTCTGGGCATGGTTGATGGTAGATCTTTAATCCCATCACAGAGGAGGCAGAGGTAGTTGGATCTCTGTGAATTTGAAGCCAATCTGCTCTACAGAGCAAACTCCAGGTTAGCCAAGGGTACACAGAGAAACCCTGTCTCCAAGCTCTTTCACCCACCAAAAAGGATAAGAAAAGAAAAAAATAAACACCAGGTTGACTATAGAACTCAGACTCTTTGAGTCTGGTAGAATTCTGCTGTACATCCATCTGGTTTGGACTTCTTTAGCAGGAAGAATTTTGATTACTTCATCAGTTTCCTCATGTGTCATTGTTCTTTTTAGGCTGCTGACTTCTTGTTTTTTGTTTGTTTGTTTGTTTTGTTTTGTTTTGTTTTTGTTTGTGTTGGTTTATTTGAGACTGGGTTTCTCCTTGTAGTTTTGGCTGTCCTGGAACTCACTAAGTAGACCAGGCTGGCCTTGTACTTACATAGAAATCTGTCTACCTGTGCCTCAGAAGTGCTGGGATTAAAAGTGTATGCCACCACCATTAGCAATCTATTGACTTTTAGTTGGTTTAAAATTGTTGGTTTGGCTGAGTCTCAAACTTTAAGTATTTCCTTTATGTTTTCCAAATTCATGGAGATAGGTTTTTAAAGAAATGATACACAGTCATTTTTAGAATGTTATAACACTCTCAATTTCTCTTCTGATTCTTACAGTCTTCAATATCTGTCGACCTCACGTCTTGTTAATCAGGGTCTACTATTGGTTTCCTTTGGATAGTTGGGCCAAGATTGTGTCAATCCTTTTGTCATTCCTAAAGCACACCACTTAGTTTTGCTTTTTTTTAGTATTGTTTTCTTTGTTTCCATGTTATTAATTCCACTTTCCTGTTAGATTTTCAAGGCTGAAATTCTCTGTGTAGCCTATGCTATCTTAAAACACATTGTGTAGACCAGATAGGACTAAATCTCAGCAATGCATTGCCCACTCTCTACCTAACTATTCTGTATAGTATTCAAAGTTATAGCTAGAGAAGTTTGACAATAAAATTATATCAAGGAGATACAAATTGGAAAAGAAGTCAATGTATAAGTATGTGTGGATGATATGATAGTATACATTAGACATCCCCTCAAATTCTACCAGAAAATTCCTACTGCTCTTAAACAACTCCAGCAAAGAGGCTGGATATAAAATTAACTCAAACCAATCAGTAGCCTTCATTTATACAAATGATAAATGGGCTAAGAAGGAAACTATGGAAATAATACACTTTGCAATACCAAAAATCATATAAATCATCTTGGTGTAATTCCAACGAAACAATTTAATAATCTGTATGACAAGAACTTCAAGTAAGTAAATATAATATATGTATTTATAATTTATAAATTTATAATATTACTATAAACTTGTTCTCTTCCAATCACTTTGCTATACCTTGGGGCTATATTGATAAGAAAAATTGTATATGCTCCTGTATTATATGTATCATTTGGTGAGGAAGATAAACACTAGTTGATCAGTAGAAATAATGTGATAGTCATAAGCTACACTGTTCTGTGGCTTGGAGCATGGATGAGTATGAGTGGGCACAGGGAAGAGTGTGACATTGGACTTGGGGGTGGTGATGTACACCTGGAATGCGTGTCAGTTTTTGGAATCCTGAGGAAGGAGGATTATTGTGAGTTCCAGGCCAGCCAGGGCTGCATAATGATTTTGAGGCTTGCATTGGTTATATAGGAACACTGTCTCAACAAACAAACAAAAGGGGAACAATATAAAGGTAGAAAGGAACAGGGGCAGGTGGAGAAAAAGCAATTGATATTTGAGTCAGATATGGCTGATGAATTCTCAGTATCTGGCTCTGTGATTCGAGGGTAGACACCTGGATACTCAATGGCTAATGTATTCTCAAATGGGCAATGCAGTCATCAGATTAACTACATTTTCCTCTTAAATATGAGCCTTTCTTTTTTTAAACCAAAAATGACTAAATTCCTATCTAAATGAAAACTCAAATGCTCCATTATGTGGGTTCTGATGAACCAGGACAGTCATCAGACTGCCTCTTAAAAGGACGTAAAAACTCTCCCTCCCTCCCTCCAGCAAGGTGTATTTGGCAATTTTTTCTTCATACTACTGAGAAAAAGGAATTTAAGTTTTATTTGAGATAGAGAAATGCCAGATTGACATGAGCAAATGCATTTTGAGCCTTTACCAGGTAAATGTTTCTTCCTTTCCAGATAATTCCTGGCTAAAATTAGAGGATAGAGGATGGATAAACCGGGAAATATCTCCAGACTCTGGCTCACCTGGCTGTCTCACATGTCCCCTATCATAGCTAAATGTGGTGCTGTATTTAGCAGGGTATCTGACAGATATTTTAAGTAAATTGGAAAACCCCCTGAAGTTTCCAGAGTCTGGTAAAATGAAGTGCATATTAAATGTTATTTTATTTATGTGTGTGTACACATATGTGTGCAGGTACCCACCATTGTCTGAAGAGGGTGCCAGATGTCCCAGAGCTGGAAGTGACAGTTGTGAGCTGCCTGACTTGAGTTCTGGGAAATGAACTCAGGTCCTCTGGAAGAGCTGCAAGCACTGTTAACTGCTGAACTATGTTTCCAGTTCTAATGTATAGATTAAAAAAGGGGGGGATTGTGAGTAGCCTCATTTGTGAGAAATTGCTTTTACCTTTGCAAATACTTTACTTTCTCATTTTCAGTATATGCAGTAACAGTTTTTATGTATTTCTAAGTCATAACTGTTGGGAGCCAACTACTGCCCGAAAGCAGCTATCATCTTTACAGTCATCTAGAGCCATTATACCCTGACAAGAGACTTGTTTTCAACAGCCCTCAACAGCTGAGCACACTCTGATAAACATCTTGTTTTGCTGTTTATTGCTGCCAGCAGCTAGGCGCACGTGGTCTGCACACTGCTAAGTGCATGATGTAGTGCCTTCAGCTGTGCTTGTCCACGAGGGCAAGGCACGTGTTAAAGGGTATAAAGATCCAGGATTTCCTTTTAACAAATGAGACTTGATAAGATCTGTCTTGTCTCCAGTTTTCATGTCTCTCACCCGTCCATCCCCACTCTCTCTCTCTTGCTAGACCCTGACCTGAGGACTGGAGCACCAGAACAGGTCTTTACAAAGTAGCAGAACATGCCGTTACACATAACAAAGATGTAATATTCAGAATAAATCAATAAGCCAGGTGGTGGTGGCACACACCTTTAATCCCAGCATTCAGGATGCAGAGTCAGGTGGATCTCTGTGAATTTGAGACTAGCCTGTTCTCAAAAGTAAGTTCCAGGACAGCTAGGTCTATACACAAAGAAGCCCTGTCTCAAAAACATTAAACAAACAAACAAACAAACAAGAATGAATCAATGACAAGACAGACTGAAGATACGTGGTAGTTTGCCCTGGCCACATACTCAACCAGGATTTGCAAATACTTG
>NW_021604690.1:0-2401 GCF_004785775.1 Grammomys surdaster | reverse complement strand
GGTAGTTTGCCCTGGCCACATACTCAACCAGGATTTGCAAATACTTGGATTCAAACCCTCTGTCAAAGTGATACCCTTGTCATCAATTTTATATTAACATTTTAACCCTAATGTGGTTAATAGTCATGAAATCAAACACTCCAAAATAGGTAAAATGGTCAATTCTGTTACATATATTTTATATAATTAAAAACTATAGATACTAGATTTGACTGTGCATTTTTCTAAAGACAATATACAGAAAACACAAGATTACCTTTGTCTTTGCAAGTGAACAAATGATCAACATCCTTAAACATCAGGGAAGTAAAGTCAAGACAACAAGGTAGAGTATACAGATTATGGGATGTCCGTCATAGCAAGTGAACACATGGCCAATATCTTTAGAAATTAGGGAGATGTAAGTCAAAATCAGAAGGTGACCTCCACAGCTTGTGGGATGTTCATCACAGAAAGGACAGAAACACCAAACAACAGAGACCCTGGGGCTTTCAACCTGCTTGTGTGGATATAAAAACAGTGCAGGCCTTTTCAAGTGTCTGGCAACTCTTTCCTGCTTAACTCAGGACTAGGCAATCTACTCTAACATTTCTACCAAAAAAAAAAAATGATGAAACTTACACAGGAATACTTATTCATGAATATTCATAGAATATTTAATAATAGTAGCCAGAACCTGAAAAAAATCCAAATGGCCTTCAAATGATAAGTGAATGAACACATATGGTATTTCAAATTTAAAAAATAAAGAAAACAAAGGAATAGATGGGCATACATGCACTCTAGACACTGCAAACCAAACAGCCAACTGGAAACTATTTTTAAAAAATTCAGTGGTTTTTATAAAAGTATTTTTAATATTTAAAAATTTAAATTTAATAAATATGTCTTTAATATAAAACTTTCCTTTATTTTGTTCTTTTAATTCTGACTTTCATGACCATTACTCTTTATGAATGTGCTCTATACCTGTAAGTCCTAGGCATTTAGTCTCATCTCTAAATTTTTCTAAAATTGCTTCTCTCTACTTTTTAAACTTTTCCTGTCTTTTAGTTTATAACATATTAAAAGCTATACTTACTGCCTTAGTTACTATTTTATTGCTGTGACGAGATACTATGATCGAGGTACTCTTATAAAAGACATTCACTTAGGGACTTACGGTTACATAATGTTATCCTGTTATCATAATGGTGAGGAATGTGGCTGCACACAGATAGACCTGATGTTAGAGACATAGCTGAGAACTTTACATTCTGAATTACACACAACAGGCAGAGAGAGAGAAAGAGAGAGAGAGAGAGAGAGAGAGAGAGAGAGAGAGAGACAGAGAGACAGAGAGAGACAGAGAGAGACAGAGAAAGAGACACAGAGAAAGAGAGACATTGGGGCCCGGTGTGGGGTTTAAAAACCTCAGAGCTCACCCAATGGCATAAATCCTATAACAAGTTACTTCAACAAAACATACCTCTTGGTTCTTCTAATCCTCCTCAAACTATTCATCGACTGAAAACTAAACATGCAAATAAATGAACCTCTGGAGGCAATTTTCATTTAAACCACCACATTCCACTCACTGGCCCCCATAGGCTTATAGATATATCATAATGTAAAAATTCATTCAGTCCAACCTCAAAAATCTCCATAGACTTTCAGAGTGTCCACTCTCTGTTTGAAAGTCCAATGTCCATGTCTTTTCTGAGACTCAAGCAACTCTCTTAACTATAACACCCTGTATAATCTTTTATTTTAATTTATTTTTTCTCAAATCATAATTCATTCACACAGGGGTTATAAACACAGAAAGACAGGATGTGGGGAAGTGAATGACACTGGAGTGTGGGTGATCAGGGGGAATACAGATATCATCAGAACTGGGTATCAGCTGGGTGAAGGTTCAGGGGACAAGTCACTATGACTCTGCCCATGACTCGCTTGTCCTTATCTAAGTTGGTATTGTCTGCCCAGGCTACCTATTTATAAGGACTATGACTACTCAGGCTTGTAAATTTCCACAAAAGCTGCCTGTTTACATTAGCTTATAGCCATCTGTTTCAATGTTTTTCCACTGAGACCCAAGACTTGGTGTTAGTATACATGTATGACAGGACTATTGCTGATTTTAGGCCTATGGCTGATTTTAGGCCTTCAGTGGGTAAGCAGGGCTGCCCCTGCCATCTCCTCCCATCTCTAAGTATAGAAGTGGTGTGGCAATTCTAAACTTGCGAAGGTGGGGATAGAGGCCTGACCTCCAGTATTTGAAGGGGACCTTGTAATGGCATTATCCAATATGGCTGTGGGACGTTTACAACCCAGGATTTAATCTTCACAGTCAAGGGCAGAGTCAGTGCATACTGTTCTGCTTTCATGTCAGTCCTGCTAGAGCTGTCAATAACAGGAC
>NW_021604689.1:0-8870 GCF_004785775.1 Grammomys surdaster | reverse complement strand
GGTAGTTTGCCCTGGCCACATACTCAACCAGGATTTGCAAATACTTGTATTCAAAACCTCTGTCAAAGTGATATCCTTGTCATCAATTTTATATTAACATTTTAAACCTAATGTGGTTAATAGTCATGAAATCAAACACTCCAAAATAGGTAAAATGATCAATCCTGTTACATATATTTTTATATAATTAAAAACTATAGATACTAGATTTGACTGTGCATTTTTCTAAAGACAATATACAGAAAACACAAGATTACTTTTGTCTTTGCAAGTGAACAAATGATCAACATCCTTAAACATCAGGGAAGTAAAGTCAAGACAGCAAGGTAGACTATACAGATTATGGGATGTCCATCATAGCAAGTGAACACATGGCCAATTTCTTTAGAAATTAGGGAGATGCAAGTCAAAACCAGAAGGTGACCTCCACAGCTTGTGGGATGTCCATCACAGAAAGGACAGAAACACCAAACAACAGAGACCCTGGGGCTTTCAGCCTAATTGTGTGGATGTAAAAACAGTGCAGGCCTTTTCAAGTGTCTGGCAATTCTTTCCTGCTTAACTCAGGACTAGGCAGTCTACTCTAATATTTCCACCAAAAATTGATGAAACTTACACAGGAATACTTATTCATGAATATTCATAGAATATTTACTAATAGTAGCCAGAACCTGAAAAAAATCCCAATGGCCTTCAAATGATAAGTGAATGAACACATACGGTATTTCAAATTTAAAAAGTAAAGAAAACAAAGGAATAGATGGGCATGCATGCACTCTAGATACTGCAAACCAAACAGCCAATTGGAAACTATTTTTTAAAAATTCAGTGGTTTTTTAAAAAGTGTTTTTAATATTTAAAATTTTTAATTTGATAAATATGTCTTTAATATAAAATTTTCCTTTATTTTGTTCTTTTAATTCTGACTTTCATGACCATCACTCTTTATGAATGTGCTCTATACCTGTAAGTCCTAGGCATTTACTCATCTCTAAATTTTTCTGAAATTACTTCCCTCTACTTTTTAAACTTTTCCTGTCTTTTAGTTTATAATATATTAAAATCTATACTGCCTTAGTTACTATTTTATTGCTGTGATGAGATACTATGATCGAGGTACTCTTATAAAAGACATTCACTTAGGGACTTACGGTTCCATAATGTTATCCTGTTACCATAATAGTGAAGAATGTGGCTGCACACAGAGAGACCTGGTGTTAGAGACATAGCTGAGAACTTTTCATTCTGAATTACACACAGCAGGCGCAGAGAGAGAGAGAGAGAGAGAGAGAGAGAGAGAGAGAGAGAGAGAGAGACAGAGACAGAGACATAGACATAGAGAAAGAGAGACATTGGGGGACCCGGTCTGGGGTTTTAAAACCTCAGAGCTCACCCAATGGCATAACTACTATAACAAGTTACTTCAACAAGACATACCTCTTGGTTCTTCTAATCCTCCTCAAACTATTCATCGACTGAAAACTAAACATGCAAATACATGAACCTCTGGAGGCAATTTTCATTTAAACCACCACATTCCACTCACTGGCCCCCATAGGCTTATAGGTATATCATAATGTAAAAATTCATTCAGTCCAACCTCAAGAGTCTCCATAGTCTTTCAGAGTGTCCACTCTCTGTTTCAAAGTCCAAAGTCCATGTCTTTTCTTAGACTCAAGCAACACTCTTATCTATAACACCCTGTATAATCTTTTATTTTAATTTACTTTTTCTCAAATTGTAATTCATTCACACAGGGGTTATAAACACAGAAAGACAGGATGTGGGGAAGTGAATGACACTGGAGTGTGGGTGATCAGGGGGAATACAGATATCATCAGAACTTGGTATCAGCTGGGCGAAGGTTCAGGGCACAAGTCACTATGACTCTGCCCATGACTTGCTTGTCCTTATCTAAGTTGATATTGTCTGCCCAGGCTACCTATTTATAAGGTCTATGACTACTCAGGCTTGTAAATTTCCACAAAAGCTGCCTGTTTTCATTAGCTTATAGCCATCTGTTTCAATGTTTTTCCACTGAGACCCAAGACTTGGTGTTAGTATACATGTATGACAGGTCTATTGCTGATTTTAGGCCTATGGCTGATCTTAGGCCTTCAGTGGGTAAGCAGGGCTGCCCTTTACATCTCCTCCCTTCTCTAAGTATAGAAGGGGTGTGGCAATTCTAAACTTGCGAAGGTGGGGATAGAGGCCTGACCTCCAGTATTTGAAGGGGACCTTGTAATGGCTCCGGTTCCCCTGTCATTGTCCAGTGAGGCATGAGGGTCATACTCGTCCTGATGTCTTTTTCCTGGAGAGGGGATACTTTTGACATCAACCCCTATGCAGTCAGGCTTGTCCCTCAGGGAACCCAGATAGATATTATTATCTTTCATTTATATTCCCTTGCAGTGCTTAGCCTTGCAGCCTACACAAGAATTCAGATCGCCTGACAGAGGAGGTTCTGGGTGGCTTGGTCTAGGGGCAGAAGTCCCCCCTTTTAGGTTGGGTGGAGATGAGTTTTGGGAACACCCTGTATAAAGTAACAACCTCATCTTGAATCTCATGGTCCTCCATAGCTAACTTATGATAATGTATCTGAGTAGGTTTTGCTACCAAATTATTTATTTGTTGTATCACAGAGTTAGTCTGCCTTTTTAGAGGCAAGGACCAGCAGAAAAAAAGCAAAAAGAACCCAAATAATTGTCCCAAGATGGGAGGAAATAGGGTTGACAACCTTGGAGAGGCTGAAAACCAATTCTTGTACCAGCCTCCATCTGTCTCTTTCTCTCTCTGATTTTTCTTAGGGCCTTCACTACCTGTTTCATGCTCTCTTTAACCCTCTTTGTCTTGTCTATGTAATGGCAACCTTCTTCTTTAAGAGCTGTACACAGTCAACAGCTGTACACAGCGTTTTCTATTGTGATAGAGTAAATCAAGTCCAATAAGGCTCTTTGCGAATTTAGGAGGTCTCTTCATACAGCGAAATGAGGGATTTCTTCAAATTAGTGATGTCAGTCTCTAACTGTTTGATGTTCTTGTCAGTGGCCCTTCAAAGGTCTGAGTAGTGTAAGTTCAGAGGCCAGCATCTTGATTAGAACTTCTAACAGCAGACATCACAGGTTATTCATTTTTACCTGGAAAGGAAAAAGGAGGGAATTCTCAGGGAGATTTCTCTTCCCTGGATGTAAATTGTTATTCATCATATTTATGGTTGGGCCTGGCTTTGTGGGGGTATCTATTTTTTTTTTTTATTAATCGTTTTGGTAGCTAGTTAGCTGTGCCTTCTGTGGTATCAGACAGGCATCTCAATCCTCCGCCCCATAAGGGAACTGGGTCTGGGCCATTCCCTTTAAGGGTAAGAGGGTCCTTCCCCATATCTGTGGCAAAGTTTTGTTGGTCTTGGTGGTGCCAGAGGCAGTCAGCATCGGATTTTCCATGAGCTTTCAGCTTTAGAGAGATAAAAGTGAACAAGGCATGATGGAGAGTATTTCAGGAGGATTCCTTCTGAGGTGGTACCATTCCCCTCTTTCGTTTTTAAAGCCAATTTTTCAGAGTTCTTGTAAGATCAGGGCAGAAGCGCCAACAGTCACTCCTTCCACACTCAGAGAGTCATGAAGACCCTATTTAAGGATATATAAATCTATATTAATAATCTTTTGTGAAAGGACTGTTATAGCATCACCGACAACTAATCAGACTATATAATATATAGATTAGTAATAGCTTCTTCTACTTTTTGTGAGATTACCTCTCTTTTGTCAATTAATTGTTGAGGAAAATTAGGATTTACATCTCTCTTGAGAATATTGAACAGAGACTTAAATTCTTTTGTGGAGAGCTTAAAATAGGATCTTAGCCAATTAGCAACTCCTAGAAACTTTTGAAAATAATTTAAAATAAGTAAACTCTCTCCCTCTCTCTTTTTTTTTAGACACTTTATCTGTGTGGTTTTTTTTCTAAAATCGGGAATTATACGTATTTACCTTTCAGTGTTATCTCCTCTCCCATTCTCCCCCCAAACCCCTTATCCCATACTCCCTCCTCCTAGTTTTTGTGAGGGTGTGCTCCAAACATCCTCCCAGTCCCATCTCCCTGCTCTCAACTTCCCACACAGTAGGGGATCCAAACTTTTGGGGACCATGGCCCTCCACTTTCACTGAAGTCAGCTGAACAAAGAATTCTCAACTGAGGACGCTTGAATGGTTGAGAAGCACCTAAAGAAGTGTTCAGCATCCCTAGTCATCAGGGAAATGCAAATGAAAACAACACTGAGATTCCACCTCACACCAGTCAGATGGCTAAGATCAAAAACACAGATGACAACACATGTTGGTGAGGATGTGGAGAAACAGGAACACTCCTCCACTGTTGGTGGGATTGTAAACTGGTACAACCACTATGGAAAGCAGTCTGGCAGTATCTCAGAAAATTGAACAAAGGGTTACCTGAGGACGCAGCTATACCACTCCTGGGCATATTCCCAAAAGACCTTTCAACATACAACAGGGACACACACTCCACCATGTTCATAGCATCCTTATTTATAATATCCAAAAGTTGGAAAGAACCCAGATGCCGTTCAACAAAAGAATGGACCCAAAAAATGTGGTACATTTATACAATGGAGTACTACTCATCTATTAAAAACAAAGAGTTCATGAAATTCTTAGGCAAATGGATGGAGATGGAAAATATCATCTTGAGTGAGGTGACCCAATCTCAAAAGAACATACATGGTATGCACTCACTGATAAGTGGATATTAGCCCAAAAGCTAACAATTTCTAACAAACAATGTGTAGACCACATAAAACTCACATAGAAGAAGGAAGACCAAAGTGTGAATGCTTTGGTACTTTCCAGAAGGAGTATCAAAAGTTTCAACCAGAGTTCCTAAAGTCTAAACCACCAGCCAGAGAGCACAAAGGGAGGGACTCCTGCACCCTGTGTAATCTTAAAAAACAGATGACACATTTCCAAGATATAATGGCACAGAGTATATATTGCCATTTCAAAGTGGAAGAAAGGGCACATAATAAGGTATTATTGGATCAAAGCAAGACAGAAACCAAAAAGGGCAAACTACAAATTCTGTATCTTCCATGTCTGATATCAAAGGGCTCTTTATATCTCCAACTCCTTTTAGTTTCATTGACTGCAACACATTTGATTGTATAACTGCAGGTGCCAAGTTCTTCTGCTTGCTAGGGCTGCAACTTGGGCCCTCTCTTGTATTACACTTGCATAAGCTTTCAGTTGTTGGCAGATTTCTTTGCTACTTAAGCTTTCCTTTTTACCTTTCTGTAAGTTAGTAACTTAGCTGGGTAGGATTTTGCCCTGAGATTACCACTCCCTTTTTCTATTTAGAATCACACTAAATAGAAAAGTGTTTTTAAACCCTTTATTTCCTTGAGCATAGGACTTAGCTCTAATGTTACCTTTACTGGTTGGTCTTTTTCCCCTCAAAGTATATATTTTGTATTTCTCCTTGCCTCTTTTGCTTGGTTTTAACTGTAGATCAATTATAACCACATGACACAGTCAATACTAGGCTGTCCTGAAATCTCCACTGTCAATGCCATTAATCTAAAACTCTTCCATTTTAGTCACTATCATAGTCTTTAGCCAATTAGAAGACAGTGACATTCCTTCTCCAACAAGTTTATACCTGGTTAGACAAGGCAGTATCTCTGAATCCTTCAAATGTATCTCAAGCAACTCATCAACTAGGAACTAAGCATGCAAATATATGAGCCTATTGGACCCTCTTTAATTCAAATCAGTACACATACTAAACTAAACATGCAAATTAAAGGTCCAAAAGCCAGCAGCTTAAAATACTTTTAAAGAAAAAGATCTTGGGAAATGTCTCAGTGTGTAAAATACTTACCAAGGAAGTGAAGTTTGAACCACTGGAACTAATATAAATCTGGGTATAGAATCATGTTGTCTATAATACCAATGTTTCTAGGGTGTGGTAGGAGCTGGGGGCCAGGAAATTCCAGGAAGCTTGCAGGCCAGCAAGGTGGTAGAAACAATGGTGGACAACCAAGTGACAGTATCTCGAACATGTTGGTAGGCAAGAATGGGCAGCCGAGCTTCCTTTGACTCTCACTCTCTTAGACTCACTCTTAAATATATTTTTTAATTACATGTCAGACCTGATAGTTAATAGTACAGTAGTACCATGTCATTAAACATATTTCTCCCAAGATCTTTTTGTATACAGTACTTCCTGCTGTCTTTAAATTTTCATATAATATACACACACCAAAGTAGAGTAATGTAGGATCTAGGAGTGCTGCTTGATACCAAACACTTGTCTAGTATGTACAAGGTGTGAGTTCAATCTTCAGCTTGGAAAACATAATGCCTCTATACTAACACAGTATCGTAAAATATCAAACCAAAATGACCTAAAGTAATATCTTTAATTTTTCCGTATTTGTTTTTAATCTCTCATAATAAGAAGTACAGATCCATTTTTCCTGCTTGTCCTCCTCCCTGTCCCCTTCTTTTTCTCTATAGATTGCTCCTTTCAGAACATACAGTGTGTGTGATTCACTTCATACTTCTGGGTGTCCCTGCATGCACTCAGGTGTGTGTCACTTATGAGCAGTAATGCTTGGAGGGGTCCTGAAAGTTGGCATATTGCCCTTGTCATTCTAGACTCTGCTGAGGTGTCTCTGAGATGACATGGCTTTGTCTGCTCACCAGACACCTAGTGGTGCCTCCATCCTGTGAATACAGCATAGTTATATCCACCCTCCTCACCCCTACAGGAGAGGTCATCACTGCCAGATTTCTCTTTTCTGATCAGTATACCACCATTGTTAGTAGGAAGCATGGCTGACAGTGTTTGTTCAGGTGCATGCCTTGGCACTTCTATTTGCTCTTGTATAGATCTGAAAGAAGACAAGTGTGCAGCTTTGTATAGAAGACTATTAATGGTATAGTCTCATGTTTCATCCTTCCCACAAATGGTGATACTTTCAAATGTTTTACTTTTAGTCTTCTTGACAGGTCACTTAAATACTGTGTGCCTTTGAACAGCAGGTGGATGTTTCCATAGACTCACAGACATTGGGGCATTTACTCATGTGCACACTGTTCTGTATGGTTTTCAGTCCTCTGAAACTTTCAATAAATTCAGGTTTTTTTCTTCAAAGTGAAATATTTGAAGTACTATTTTTTTAAGAAAAATAGATACATATATTATACATTTTCTTCATTTCTTCCTCAATTTCTTTAGCCTTTATACATTGCCACT
This sequence comes from Grammomys surdaster, assembly GCF_004785775.1. Lineage (NCBI taxonomy): Eukaryota > Metazoa > Chordata > Mammalia > Rodentia > Muridae > Grammomys > Grammomys surdaster. The sequence goes on along the minus strand of NW_021604689.1, from coordinate 1,598 downwards.
ACACTGTACCTTATTTGGTATATTTTATTATTAAAACTATTATTTAAAATGAGAGAACCAATAAACACATTTCATGTTGTTTTCAGTGTAATTTTTGCTTTCTGAAGAACCAAGTAATGTGGTTGATACATATCTTGCTGGTTCCAATATCAAAAGAAGAATTTTTAAAACTAGAAGTCTTCCATTTGAACTATTTAATTAAATAATTTTTAATAACTTAGTTTTATTTTCCGTGCATTGGCGTTTTGCCTATGTGAGTGTCTGTGTGAGGGTGTTGAGTCCTCTGGAATGGGGTTAGAGACAGTTGTGAGCTGCCATATGGATACAGGGATTTGAACCCAGATCCTCTGGGAGAGTATCCAGTGCTCTTAAGTGCTGAGCCGTCTCTCTAGCCCCCTTAGATCAAATGTTAATTGGCTTCATTTTCCCCCTTTAGGGCTTCTCTTTCTGATTCTCTTCCTAAAATTTCTTATCTACTTATCTACCTGCCTACTTGTCTCTCTGTCAGCATAACCTTGTGTGTTTCTAGTATATAACATTGACTTATCCAGGTCCTATCTTCATTTTGAACTTTGCTGCAGTGATTTATCCCAAGAAATCCCTTTGTCATCCCATTCCTGTCACCATTAGACTTCAGTAAAATGAGTCTAGGTTATCTGCAAAGTGCAGTACTGACTTCTAGTCAGAGAGCTTTTCAGATTTCTTTTTCCTTGTCTTCCTCGATAACCAACTGCGTGGCAAAGCACTCTCCATGTGTCTCTATCTTTGTTAGGGTTTTTTATTGCTACAGACAATAAAAATAGACAGCATGATCACAGCAACTCCTATAAAGGAAACCATTTCATTGAGGGTAGCTTACAGTTCAGACATTTAGCTTATTATTGTCATAGTAAAAAGCATGGAGGCACACAGGCAGACATCAAGAAGTAGCTTAGACTTCTACATCTGAATCCTCAGGCAGCAGGAAGAGACAGTAACACTGGACCTAGCTTGAGCATCTGAAACCTCAATCCCTTACAGAGTGATAGACTTCATTCAACAAGTCCACATCTCCTAGTTGTGCCATCCCCTGTGGGCCTGTGGGGGCCATTTTCCTTTAAATCACTATAGTTTCCTCTTCTTTCCATTTGTGCTACCAAGTACTTGGTGGAATATCGATTCTTTTCAGTAGAATTCTGCAGCCATTTTTGCCTACACTATCTGGCAGCTGATGTTGCTCATAGAGAATCAGGTAGGCACCCAAACACCCCCCTTTTTGGTCACTTGTAGTTTCCTCTGTTGAAAAGCATTCTAGTTTCAATGTTCTGAAAATTTTTGATGAAGGTTTTTCTGTTTCATTTAACTTGAGTAAAGAGTTTCAAATCTGTCTCCTCTCAGCATTAAGAAACTCCACTGTTTCTATGTGCCTTTCTCCCCTGTGTCTTTCTCTTTGTCATCGCCATGTTTGTTGGTTGTTGGACACTCTTGCATGGCTTGGTTTTTTTTTTTTTTTTGTTCTGAAGCATCATTACTTTCCATTATCCAATATGGTTGTGGGACGTTTACAACCCAGGATTTAATCTTCACAGTCAAGGGCAGAGTCAGTGCATTCTGTTCTG
>NW_021604688.1:10538382-10548679 GCF_004785775.1 Grammomys surdaster | reverse complement strand
ATATATATATATATATATATATATATGTATATATATGTATGTATGTATGTATAAAAGAACCAACCAAAAAAATAAGAAACATAGTATTTTGAAAGTAACTGTTTAACATAGTACACAGACAATTTCCTTCATATACAAACATTCCTCAGACATCACTAAGAAATGAACAAATAGGAAGAAGGCACTTTTAGCTGGGTATGGTGGTACCTGCCTTTAATCCTGAAATTCAGGATGCAGAGACAGGCAGATCTTTATGACTTCAAGCTCAGACTGATTTATACAATGAGTTTTAGGCCAGCCAGGGCTACACAGTCAGATCCTGTCTTAGCAACATCAAAAAAGGTTGTTGTGTGAAAATTGTATTTAAAAAGAAAATGGACAAATGATACCATTGAAGCCATTTACAGAAAATAGTGAAGAAACCTATTAAAATGATAACTCTCATTTACAATTAATGATGTGTAAATGAACACATTTGAACTTTAAGACGGACAAAAAGTAAGACAGCATCTGGCCACAGCCAGCCAGCGACAGCAGTGACCACATTCCAGCAGAAGGCACTACAGCTTTCAGTTTCAGGATCTGCAGCCCAGGTTCTCACTCCTACAAACTCCATCTTTCTAACAGAACCGACATTAGCACTCACTTAAAAGTAGAACAATACACAGTGTGTTTCTTCTCTTTTAGCTGCTGTGATGGTTAACTCTGATTATCAACTTTGTAAGATGTAGAGCCTCCTAAGAGACAAACTTTGGGATGTGTGTTGAGGCAGTGTCTAAAACTGGGTTAACTCCCATGACCCACCCTAATGTAGGCAGTAACATTCTCCAAGCTGGCACCCCTGATGACATGAACAGAGGGAAAGCAAACTGCTGATCTCTGTTTCTGACTGCAGCTGCCATGGAACCAGCTGCCTCACTCTGCAGCCATGCCCTCCCCACTCATGAACCCTTAAACCTGTGATCCCATCAGGTTCTATTGTCAGCAATTTGTCACCGATTTAGAAATGAAAAAAAAAAAAAGTAGCTAATGCAACATATCCTGTAGGAAATCCATTTCAGATCCAATGTCGAAAATGCATAAGGCCCATGCACCTAACTGGTTTTCACAGGATAAAAACACATCACATAAATTATCATAGTTCTCTGGGAAAGAAAAGAGGCAGCCCTCTGTGGACTAGTAGGCAGAATGCTTACCCATATTTTCCAAAGAGCGACACGGTTGTTCCACCCACTGGCACAGCTCTTCCCGGTCCATACACATCCCATATAGTCAAGGCCACTTGGGCGTTCCTTGGCAGGTCAGGGTACTTCACAGGGAGTTTCAGCCACTCATTCCAACTATGAGAACAAAGTCAACAGAATACATACATATCTTTCTTTCAAATTAGCCCATAAAAGATGGTTCAGACAGATGAGAAGGCTCTAAAAAGATTAGGTTTATATGCTAAAAAATAATGTGGAAAACCTTCAATTTTGTTTGTTCAAATATCTGAATATTGCTCATGAAAAATAGCAGGTATGTGAAGACATTTAATCAGGACACTCAAGCTGAGCAGTGTGACATATGCCTGCAATTCCAGAATTTAACGTGAAGCAGGATTACTATTGTTAGGTCAAGGCCAACCTAGAGAGCTTCTTGAGTTTGTTTTGAGTGCAGTCCAGGCTATAAAATGATATCAAAAAACAGAAAAAAAGTTATAATATCACTATGATGTATGGAAACAGAACAGCAGAAAATAAAAATAAGCAAATCAGGAAATATATTTTAACATGTTAAAACTTTTAAACCAACTGTTGTTTTCTCTAACAACTCTCCAGAACATAACTTTACATTCTGAAAATAACCAAATCATACTGTGATTATAAAATGATCAATTATGTTATGTTAATGCATTCCTGAGATAATAAAACAATCCCCAAATAACAATAACCTCATGAGCCAAAGCCAACCTGCTTTTGTAACACTTGGAAAGTACCAACTTGCACATCTGTTTTATCTCATCAAGTTTGTTTTTCATTAAATTTTTTTGACAATATATTTAGATCATTGCACTTCGACTTATTTCACTGGCACTAATGACACTTAGCTGTTAGCACGTAATGCTCCCTAAGAATGTCTGCAAATAACTTGCTAATGTGTGTTTGTTCAGAATAATACAAAAATAACCAGCAATTTCTTACGCTATACTCATTTTTGCAATATTCTTCTGCATTTGAAATGGACTCACTTGATAATTTCCACTCCCTCAAGTACATGGCTTTTAATATTTCAAAAGAATCCCACACAAAAACATGAATACCCAAAAGGCAGACAGAATTCTATTTACTCGTGCTTACCCTCAAAGCCAGCATATCACTAGATCAAATACACATGCATCAATGAGAAACAAGAGAATTTTCAAAGACAACAAAAATGTATTTATTGCAGCTGCAAATTCTGAAACTCCAGGAAAATGAGAGATGTCATCAATTCTGATTAGAAGCAAAACATTATCAAGTCTTTTTTTCAATAAAGTTCTTTTTTGTTGGTGGCGGTTTTTTGTTTGTTTGTTTGCTTGTTTGGGTTTTTTTTTTTCTTTTTGGTTTTTTGAGACAGGGTTTCTCTGTGTAGCCCTGGCTGTCCTGGAACTCACTCTGTAGACCAGGCTGGCCTCGAACTCAGAAACCTGCCTGCCTCTGCCTCCCAAGTGCTGGGATTAAAGGTGTGTGTCACCTCTGCCCTGCTCAATAAAGTTCTTTAAGAAACCAAATTACATGTTTAAGAGATGCTTCAGATAAGCAAATTACTACTCACATGACAAAACAGACTGAAAAGGAAATACTGAACACTGTTATTATTTGTGGATGAAGAAACCACAGCAGTTGATAGACATGGAAACAATTAACATGAAGTAAAGATAAAGAGAAAAACTAGTGTCACTATCCAAATTAATCTGTGGAAGCTTTCATCTTGATGTCTACCCTTACATTCCAAGAGACAGTACCTTGAATAAGCAATCCTTTCCTCAAGTCTTCTGGTCTTTAACTCCTGGTGCCAAGATGTCCTTAAATCAAAGCAACTACAGTTCAACCTGTCTTACAAGCTGTTCTCTAGAGGGAAGTGGTCTTTCAGCTAACACATGGAGAAACTACTCTAGACATTCCAACCTCTATGAAAGGATCAATTCAAACACCGAAGGCTGTGTGTTTTCAGCATCATTTTGTCATCCTCCTTGCCTAATCCCTGATAATCTGAATCTGACAAAACCTGAATCTGGATACTGGAATCCCACCATGAGCCCCGTGGACTTAATTCTCTAAACAGATGAACACACTTTGAAACGGAAATTATTAAATTAATATCCCCCTCCACCCTGTCTGTCTTTCAAATGTTTTAGAAAAGATGTAATCTAAACAGTTTAAAAAGTTTATGGGGCTGGGGCTATACCTCAGTGGTAGAGTGCTTACCTAGCATGCACAAGTTGTGAGTTCAATCTCGAGCACTGTGTAGGAAAAGTAATAAAAAACAAAACAAAAAACCTGCCTAAAAGGACAGTAACAACAACAAATCTCTTCATTTAAATTATAGACAACTATAAACAAGACCCTGCGTTCTCTGTGCACATCTACATTAACTGTGATTAAGGTCAGAGAACAACGTTTAGGAGATAGTTCTCTCCTTCCAAAATGTAAAGTCCAGGCACAGAACTCAGGTTGTCAGGTTTGACAGTCAGTGCCTTTATTCACTGAGCCATATCCTCCTTCACTATGAGATCTTACGGAAGGACATGACGTAATAGGATGTATTAAGATAGAACTGGATACATGTGGGGTGAATTCCTTATTACTAGAACTCACACAAGTCACAATCAGACATTTAGACATTAGTATCTCATAGTTCCTCTAAATATATTATCTAAACAAAAGATATCCAAAAATAAACAGAGCAAGAAGTTCTTTTATGAAGTAACTTTTTTCCAGTTTATAACTGCTTCTGGTGGGTAATGATGTATACAGGACAATGGAAGTGTGAAATGTTTAAGTGTAAAGTGTTTAACCATTATTTCATTTTAGGAGTTAGGCAACAGTTGCACCTTTCAGATACAAACAGCAGACTGTATGAAACCTGGTAAGTTTTCCTTTAATTTTGGTCTATTTTTTCTACATGCCTACTTTCTTGTTACATACTCCAAATATTTTCTCAAATCTGTTTTCTACAGCTGTGTTACATCTTTTAGTGATCAATATAGTTAGGTTTTTCCCTTGTTTCTTTGGTAATTTTACAACCTTGCAAGCATATTAACAGCATAAACAATGAATCAAAGATTTTGTCAATGAGAAGAGAAGAAGTTGTCTTTGTTCTAAATTCTTTTTGTCAGTGTAAAGAACAGAAAATAATTTTTTTTATGTACCAAAAAAGAAAATGGTATTCACCAAAGACACTAAGACAATGACCTTCTACATTTAAATATATTTTAAACTGGAGAACTCCAGTCCACTGTTTTACATGTAATGCTGATACTATAGTAATATTTCTGTCTTGTTTTGCTTGTTTTGCTTTTGGAGTCAGTGTCTGACTATGTAAACCAAGCTGGCTTTAAATTTACAGAGATCCACCTGCCACAGCCTTCTGAGTGCTAGGACTAAAGGCATTCATCACCAATGCCTGGCCATATTATATTTCTCTATGTTTGTACAGTTGAAATTTTCCAGAATAAAACATATTAAATATATGTATGTGTATGTGTGCTGTGTAGATATAAATATTTATATATAGCTGACACCAAAAAGAAACTATAGAAATTCTACTATTGAAAAACATATTTGGATGTATTAGACTAGTACAGTACAAGCTCCCTCTCTCTGAAAAGCCTTCTGAGATTTAGAATGCTATACCCATACATAAACAGCATGTAGGATCAATGACAGGGTGAGTGTGCACAGGGCTATGTTTTGTCTTCCATATACCGTGAGCAAATATCATTCCTTATGGGCACACACTCGGAGTGGGAGACACAACTCAGCAAAATACTTGCTGCTCTTGCAGATGACCTGCGTTCAGTTCCCAGGACCCACATGATAGCTTGTGTCTGTACTGTGTGCAAATACATTGGGCAAGTAAAATACTGACACAGACATAAAAGCAAAACATATCAGACACCTAAGGATCTGTCAGCCTACATGATTGTGAACTAAAACTGACTAAACTTTAGAAATGCCTAATAAACTCTATCAGATAAGAAGTATCAGGACATTAGATCAAGGATCCATAATATACAATTTCATGTTATCGTACACCAATTCTACACCCTAACAATGTGTTGCTAACATGTCATGCAAATACATGAATAAAATGTGAACCTAAAAGTAAGTTGCATATATATATAAAACTTGTTGTCCATTTCAAACTATGACAGACAGACAGAATCCAGACATGGTTCTGTTCTACTTTATGTTGTAAATGAGGAAAATATTTCCTTTTCAAAATGTCAACATACTAAATACAATCATGAAGTCACTACTACATCAATACTATGTGTACATGTGTAATATGTATTTTTAACAGTCTACCTAATATTTATAGTAATCCCTGAAAAACTGTCTCTACTTATAACATTAGTAGGGCAATGGAAAGACACTCTAGAATCTTTCATACGGTAAATAAAAAACCAAACCAAACCAAACAGTAACAACAAACCCCGTGCCCCCAAAACAACTTACTTCCATCTTGTACTAAATGCTTTGTAGGATGTTCTGACTGGTAAGGCCAAAGGCTTCCCTTCAGCAAAAACTTGACAAGTCACATAGAGATCAGAGCATGTCTCTTGGTATAGCCCGGAAAACTTTAACATCGGATCTTCTAGGACAGCTTTGTAGCTCTTTTGTTCTCTCTTCCCTTCCAAGCTCCCTCTGAAAGCAAAGACACAGTTTACTTTAACACACACAAAAAGATATAAAGAGCTAATAAGCTGATTCTCTGTTAAAATAACCATAAACTATCCAATAAAGCCTTCCTATTTTTAAAAGTAACATCATTTTATATATGATAAGAAACTCAGAAAATCTTAACATTGCTAAACTCATTTTATCTTCATTAAAAATTTCTCTTCTTTGGGCTTCTTCATTTTAAACCCTGTTGTCCTTTTGATCCAGGCCTTAAGATTAAAATTATTGATTCTAGCACTTGGGAGGCAGAGGTAGGCTGACCTTTGAGTTCAAGTTCATCCTAGTCTACAAAGAGAGTTTCAGAAAAGCCAGGGTTACACAGAAAAACTCTGTCTCTAAATAATAAAATAAAATAAAAACTGATTTCAAATTGTCAACTTATTTATCCAGCTTTAGCTGGGGACTGCAATCCCATAGGAAGAACAACATCAACTAACCAGACCACTCAGAGCTCCCAGGGACTAGACCACCAACCAGAGTATACATGGAGGGATCCATGGCTCCAGATATATACGTAGCAGAGGATGGCCTTATCTGACATCAAAGGAAGAGGAGGGCCTTGGTCCTGTGGAGGTTTGATGCCCCAGCTTAGGGGGATGCTGGAGAGGTGAGGTGGGAGTGGGTGAGTGGGTGAGTGGGTGGAGGTGCACCCTGTCTTTTTTTAAAGAAGAAAAACAACCTGTATTCCTTTTTTGTAAAGGAGAAAAATGTACTTTTGCTTGGGTATATTTTTTTATTCCTTTTTCCTGTACTATACATTCATACTATCTCACTATTTCATAATACAAAAAAACTGGTTAAGAGTTGTAAGCCATACTACTGGAATATGCATGGACAGTGTTAACGAACGAAGCAGGAGCATTTCTTGGACATCAATATTATACCAGATATCATACCGGGAATCTGATATATGCTTTTAAAGACCACATTATCACTTCATAAATGAACATACAGAAACTTAGAGATCACACTCATTACCAAAGATAGAAAAGTTAACAGCTGGGAATATGGACCAGAGCAAAGAGTCTAAAGTCAACTGTCTTCCCACAATAAGAGTGTCCAATGTCGCCTCTCAGTCACTTACACAGATGCCTGAATTAAGCCTAATTCTAATGGCACATAGAAGATAGGAGCAAAGGAAGCAAACAACACACACAATGTGTTCTCTCCAGGTAGGAGTCTGAAGTTCTCACTAGCAAGAAGGCTCTCACCAGGAACAGCCCTCAAATTTCTCTTCCCTATCCTTGAGAAATGGCACAGGTCAGTTCTGACATTATGGAAACTACACAGCAAAACTGCTCTTGTCTGGAAGGGTGAACGTCCCTACTTACACAAATGCAAATGCTATTCTTAAGTTAGCATCTCTGGGAACTCTTCTTTCCCACCGGAGTTCTCATTTCAAGACGCCATGGTCTTGATCTTTATTTTAAAGTATTAATTTGAAGGTTTTACTAAAAGCCTCTTTCCTCTCATCTTCTTGATCCCTCTGTAACTGACACGGCCTCCCACTCCCTCTCAACCTCTCTACCTTTCAAATGTCAAACTTTCCGAAAGTCCGTCTCCTGTGTAATTAAAACTGCACCCATGTGCTCAGTTATCCCACCTTCACGATTTCCGAACTCCCTTCCACTTTCCCAGCCCTGCCCTAAAGGAAACGCCTTCATTTTCTTCCTCTCATTTAGGCGGGGAAAATTGTTTCCTAAGGCTTTTCTGGGTAAAATTAGATCGCAGCATTCCCACAAAAACGGAAAATGTAAACTGCTCCGCACCCCTCACGGGGCTTCGGTGCGGGTGATTCCCTTCGAGGAGCAGCCCCTCTCCCGGGGAACGCCCGCCCCTCGCAGCCCTCCCTCCCCGCTCAGCTCTCACATCTTCAGCTGCACGTTGATGTCCAGGTCACAGCTGTAGATGTAGTGGAATTTCTCCGCCTCCCCCATGCTCAGCTCCGGAGATGAACGCCACAGTGACAGACCGGTAGGGAAAAGAATCTACCGCTGCCTCAAAACATGAAAACTTCCTGTCCCGCCCCTCCGCCCGGAACCGAGCAATCCCCGCTCAAAACGAAAACAAACGCGACGGAACAACCCCTGGGCGGGCGGCTGTACGCATGTGCAAATGGAGCCAGCCATGTTGCTTAAGGGCAAACGAGGAACCAGGAAGCGTGGCTTATGTGGTTACATTCCAGTCTTCCTGCTTTGACAAAACTTTGTATTTTTCTTTTTCTTCTTTGATTGAGACAGGGGAAATTCGGCTGAAAATTAATGTAATAACTTTCACATGGTTCAAGCCAAATAAAGAAGAAGCACAAGATTATTTTGGCCAATTTATATTTGATTATTAATTGGCCGTTTCCAGCAGAAAATCTTTTTGTGTCATGAAAAAGATAAAAAAAAGTACTAGACAAAGACTGAGAAAGACCTGAGTTTCATTTTGGCACTACCAATATTTCTGCTTCAGTGCTTCGTATTGGGTATATTCTGATCTAATGTGTGCTTCGGCACAGAGCTCTACAGTTCTTCCTTAGAAACTGAAAATAATTGAAATTCGATTTATTTATTTATTTATTTATTTATTTATTTATTTATTTTGGGTTTTTTGAGACAGGGTTTTTCTGTGTAGCCCTGGCTGTCCTGGAACTCACTCTTTAGACCAAGCTGGCCTCGAACTCAGAAATCCACCTGCCTCTGCCCGGCTTGAAATTTGATTTTTGAATCATCTGAGTGTCTGTAATTTATTCTTGTAACATTTAGCATCCTCTAACAATTTGCCCTCCATTTGCAATTGTAGTTAAAAATTCGTTGAAAGCAATTATAGTTTGACATATGTTTCATTTTTTCTGTCCCTTCAGAGTCTAAGAACTGACTTTAATAATTCCAATTTACTATTAGAGGTTACCTCCTTTCTGGATGTTTCTCAATTTTGTGTTCTCTCTCTCTCTCTCTCTCTCTCTCTCTCTCTCTCTCTCTCTCTCTCTCTCTCTCTCTCTTTTGCAGGAGCAACACACACACACACAAAGTACAGATAGAAAAATTACTCTTCAGGAAGCTGGTTTTCTCCTTCCACTTATGGGTGGGTTCTGGGGATAAGAACTCAGGTTGTCAGGCTGGTAGGAAATGCCTTTACCTAATGAATCATATTGCTGGTCATGTATAAATACCACATTTTAATACAAAAAACCCAACTTCATGTTATTTAAATTTTTGATAAGATTAAAAAACAAAAAAGTTTGAGAGGAATGGGATGATTTAAACAAAAAGAACAAATTTGACTTTTGCCTACATATAACTGTTAGCATTGTCTAAACTCCACCCCCACAGTTATGGTGACAACAACCAGGTAGGCCTGGCCCACTATAAAAGGGGCTGCTTGCCACCTCCTCTCTCTCTTGATCTCGCACTCTTGCTCTCTTGATCCCTCTGACCCCTTGCCCTTCTCTCCATGTGGTCATGGCCGGCCCTTACTTATTCTCCTTCTCCCCTCTCTCCTCTCCTTCTCTTTCTCCTCTCCCCTCCTCTCCCCTCTCCCATCTCCCTTCTCCTCTTCTCTTCCTTCTCTCCCCCTTCCTCCCTCCCCCTCCCCCTCCATCTCCCCCTTTCACCGCCCCCACCTCTCTCTGCCTCTACTACCCTCTTAACTTCCCTCCCCATGCTTTGAATAAACTCTATTCTATACTATACCGGTATGTGTCTGGCTGGTCCCTCAGTGGGAAAAGATGCCTCTTATGGGCCCGATGACACATTCCCTTCCCCCGTACCTCACTACACACCCATAAAACATATTCTCTTCCTCCTTATCTTTTTATAAACACATCAGTAACTACCATTAAATAGTTATGACTTACAGAAAACATGTTTTCAGCAACAAAATAGGAAAGTTGCAAACACCAGAGCTGTGTAAGAGTAAAACAATAGCCACAAGCTAAGCCAATTTTTGGCATAATTTTGACAGAAATTATAAAGCTGGTTTTGAATCAGATTGTTTAAACATCAGTGATTTTTTGGTTGTTTTTTGAAAATGTGTTTATGTGTCCATGTAAGTATTTGTCATGGGAATGCTGGTGCTTACGGAAGCCAGAAGAGGTTGCTATATCCCCTGGAGCTAGAGTCACAGAATATTGTGAGCTGCCCCCATGTGGATCTCTGAGCTGAACTCAGGTCCTCTGTAAGTGCAACAAATGCTTTTCATCACTGCGCCCTCTTTCTAGCTCTATAAAATCTGGTATGTGAAAATAATAAAATTGTCTGGGTCTAGAGATAAAACTCCTCTTGGAATAAAGAAATTTAACTTATAAATTATAACATAAATATACATATATACATATACCTCTCTCTCTCTCTCTCTCTCTCTCTCTCTCTCTCTCTCTCTCTCTC
>NW_021604688.1:10499278-10538372 GCF_004785775.1 Grammomys surdaster | reverse complement strand
CTCTCTCTCTCTCTCTCTCTCTCTCTCTCTCTCTCTCTCTCTCTCTCCCACACACACACCCATACCCACACAAACGCACACACATCACCAAATAAATGTAATTACATTTAAAAACTTCCAATCAGAAATTTAGTATATTACAGTTTTTTGTTGGAACTCTATAGCCTGCAGTACGTACGGCATCTGATACTGACTGTTCCTACTGAACTGGCTCTTTCAAATTTAGCAAGTATTACACAGGGCAACTTCCACCTTTCTAGCCACTCTTTTCTATTTTGATTAATATGACATATTGGTAGTTTCATTATCATGGTATTAATTGGCTTTAATTGTCTCCAAATTATTATTTTATTTTATTTTAGCTCTATCCCTCTCCAGATAGCTTATAACAATTAAAATAATAGTAATTGAAACCTACATAATTATGGACACAACACAATGCTAAAATGTATTAATAATTCAAGAAAAGCAAAGCCAGTATTAAGGATTGTCTTGGTAATCCATTTATGCATGGTAAGAGTTCCATAAACTCAAGCTGATAGTGTCTCTTCTAGACTACACATAAGTCAGATTATTGGTGGATTTTAGACATCTAATTGGCAAGACATATCCATAGGGAATATGAGAGCCTCAGGCATCTTCACTCTGAAAAGAATTATTTTTTCGTTCCACTCATGAATATAACACGCACTAATAATTATGCAACACAATTTGTACTGCAAGCAGCTACAATTGCCTGTCTGTAGAGAAATAGCTTACAGCTGTGACTGCTTTCTTTGTTTAATAGCCTGTCCTATTGACTGTGTGATCTGGCATTTAATTTTCATTTGGAGGTGCAGTTTTTATTTTGTTTTTGTTTTCCATTTCATTTCAATTTCATGTTTAATTATTCTAATAGCAGTTTTTAATAATGGTTTAGAAATTTGTTCATTGTGATCTCTTCCTCCAATTGCTCATGACTCACAGTGATAATCAGTTTAGCTTTTTCTCATTTCCAAGATCCAATTTATTCTCTATAGCTTATAATTTTAAAAAATGCAATTAGAGCTTTAAAGGCAACTATCTATTATTGGGCTTCCATCATGAACAAATTATGATACTGAAAGATTAAGAGTGCCTCACAAATCCCTTTTCTCTAATTAAAATTTTCTTATAAGTTTTCTAATACCCTTAAGTATTTTAAAATTCAATAACTTGATAGAACATACAATAGTGCTAAGAAGTGCTAAAAGTCTTACCCTAATTTAAGATGTTGACAGTTTTTCAAGTGACAATATGGAAAAGCATTGGCTAAATAAATATCCAGCAGTCATTTTAGTGAAGGATCCCCCAAGGCCCAGGGGATACCATTCAAGTATACAATTTACATTAGCTATTAAAAAAGGAAGGATAAAAAATGACTTATTGTGAAAATATGAAATCATACTTAGATGCAAATTTCTTTGGAATCATGTTATACCATGAAGAAGAAACTGTCTTCTCCATGGCACAAGTAAGGAAAGGAGACTGAATTTTCATCCCTTGTCAAACATCTCAGCTGTGAAGCAAGAATAGGATGGCATTTTATTTCTCTAGAAAGTTCTGGGGATCCATCCCATAAACAGTCACCAAACCCAGACACTATTGAGGATGCCCAAGAAGTGCTTGCCTAATAATAGAAGCCTAATATAGCTGTTTCCTGAGAGTCTATGCCAGAGCCTGACCAATATAGAGGGAATGCTTGCAGCCAAACATTGGAGTGAGCATGAGGTCCCCAATGGAGGAGTTAGAGAAAGGACTGAAGGAGGTGAAGGGGTTTGAAACCCCATAGAACAAACAATAATATCACCTATCCAGATGCCCCCAGAGCTCCCCCCAGAGCTCCCAGGGCATACACATGGAGGGACCTGTGGCTCCAGCTGCATATGTAGCAGAGGATGGCCTTGTCAGGCATCAACGGGAGGAGAGGCCCTTGGTCCTGTGAAGGCTCAATGCCCCAGGGGGAATTTGAGGGCAGGTAGTCAGGAGTAGATGGGAAACACCCTCAGAGAAGTAGAGGAGGGCAGATGAGATAGGGGGTTTGTGTGTGTGTGGGGAGGGGGGACTGGGAACAGGGATAACATTTGAAATATAAAGAAAATATCCAATAAAAGAAAAAGAAAAAAAGACTTAGGTTACGGAACTGGGAAGATGGCTCAGCCAGTGAAGTATGTGGCATGCATCTTGTCATGCAAGATGAGTACTTGAGTTTGGACCCCAGACTCTATATAAAATGCTGGACACAATGGGTTGTGCTTGTAAGTCAAGTGCCTTGGAGGTGGAGGCAGGGGATCCCTGAAGCTTGGTAGTTAATCAGTCTAGACTGATTGGTGAGCTCCAAACTACTGAGAGAGGCTGGCTCAGATGAAATCAGGCAAATTCAGATGATAGAGCCTGCCTTTAAAACTAAAATCCAGGGTATTTCTGAGGAATATGCCTAAAGTTGATGTCTGGCCTCCACATGCATGCACTTAAACACTTACACACACACACACACACACAAACACACACACACTCAGAGAGAGAGAGGGAGGGAGGGAGGGAGAGAGGGAGGGAGACTGAGAGACTGAGAGACTGAGAGACTGAGAGACTGCAAGAGTATTATGGACAGAACTCTTGGTGCCTCCCTTCTCTAGATATATAGGAAATCCTATAGGAGTGATCTCTAGTACTCAGACATCAGGAAATAGGATTGAAAACAAGCGTGGGAAAGATCTTGTTATTTTCACTGTTGCAGTAATGTTTTAATTTTTTGTTGAATACAGATTTTGGTTTACTATGTAGATGTGTGTGTGTGTTTTGTAGGAATGTGTTAAAATATGCGTTTGTAGGTGGCAATTGTATGTGCACATGTAGAGCTAGATATCAATGTTGTGTGTCTCCTTGTATTGATCTCTACTCTTTTTTTTTTTCAAACAAGGTCTCTCATTGTGGCCAGAGAGTCTTTGGGATTCACCTGGCTCCACTCTTACAGTGCTAGACTTGGAGACACATGATATTGTGCCCAATTTTATATGATTCCTTGGGAGTTGAACTCAGATCCTGATGCTTGAACAGCATGCACTTTATACAGTAAGCATCTATTCAGCCTCCAATTCTATGTTTTAGAGTTATGAAACTTGCACTTATTTTCTTGACTTAGTTAATTGACAAACAGCATTTTCACTGGTTGTTGAGCTAAGCATGTTCTGTAAACAATATCATCACTAACATCCCTTTTGATAATACAATGCTCCATAGCTTCCTTCTGATTATAATTTGCTTTTCCATGTTCTCTTTCTGGCTCAAACGTGGCATATCTTCTCATTTCTAACCTCCAGAGCTTCCAGAGACAGAACCAATTTTATCTACATTTTTGGACATTGTATATTTATGACTAATGATTAACTGTACCCTCTTTTCTTCTCACTGTACAGAACACCCTGATAAAATACAGGCTCTGAGAAATGCAATGTGGCCACATGTGGCTATATCAAGTCTCCAGCAGTACAGAATTCATGGAGAAAAGTCCATGAATGAACGACATAGCTGGTGTTTATAATTATAGATTCCTAGATCTCAAGTTCTTCTGACCACACAGTGTTTACAAGCTTTGCCTCACTTTCTCTCTGACTTTATGACTCTTTCCCCCGTCCTGACCTTGGCCTGTTGCTTTCTTTCCAGTCTTTCATGTTACACTTCTTAATTATTACATTATTACCTCCTTAGAAAATTTGTGGTAATACAGTGAATTTTCACCTCCTCCTAGGTATTTTGTTAAATTTTATCTTGCCTAAGCCTTTTCACTTAAACAAATAGTTTTCTCATCCTTATCACCAACACATAATTATAAAACTAGGATCATAATGTAGACTCTATCACAATATATACCACATATCTTGACTGGTCTCCATTTTCATCCAGGAACCAATGTTTCTTTTTTGGAGCTATCCCAGTGCCTTTCTGTGGCAGAGGTGACACTGTGTAAATGTGGAATTTCATCATTTTCCTTGAGGCATCTTGAAGACCACATTTCTCAATCCATAAAACTCAATCTGGGAGGTGACATCTGGAGAAATGAAAGAACATAGCATGCAGTCTTGGCCATCAAATCTCAGTGTCATTTATTATACTTTATCTCTGTTGTTGAATGCTAGGTAGATACAGAAGTCATGTAGAGTTGGGTAATACTCTAAAACTTAAGCAAGCAAGTATAGGAAAACTCTCAGCCTCTAAACAACTATGTGGGAAACAAGCACCTATCTGGACTGTGATATAAATTAAAAATATATTTCATGTTGCTAAATAGTGAGGCTCAGGGTTATAATATTAGAATCTTTAGTTACATTAGTTAATAAGCTTCCTAACTGCTTGACTCATACTCTTTTCTTCAGCATCTTCATATTATTTCATTGATTAAGACCTCTTAAAATCTTTAGAATGTGGCAGCAAGTGAAGGCAAACCTTTATTAGAGGTTATAAAGGCACTTTGTGCACTTGACATAGAGAAAAAAGCTAACTACCATTATTTATGCTTAGTGGAAAACCAAATGTAATCCCAGAAGTGTAGTGGCTTAAGGGTAAGAAAAAGGAAAGCTTTCCCCATGCTCTGAATGGAAGTTTTTGGCAAGGAGAAGCTAGGGCAAGCTCAATAAAAGATGAAGTTTGTGACTGGCTGGTATATCATACTTGCTTTTCTCTGGTTGGTCCAAAATTGGAAGATGGGAAAGGGGTAGATCTAGGAAGGCTGGTAGTTACTAGGTCATAATTATTTTAATCAGGCAGCTACCAAGGCTTTGTTTGGCTTCCTAGACTAGTTGGGGCAGAATGGAGCAGAGCCATTATGTGTACTTTCTGCCTTTCATTTGCTATGTCTCTACAGAACAAACTCCAAAGTTCTCAACACGATGTGAACATGAGTGATTACCATCTATGCACCCCCTGCTGAATTTTAAACATCCTCTTCCTTTGCTAGAAGAGCTTGAATTTAATTTGTAAACAACTGTGCTCACTCTCTCTCTTCTCACACAGAAGGATGTCACGATAAAATGAAGACCATATGGAGAACTTCAGATGTGATTTGATAATACAAGGTAAAAATTAGAATTGGCAGAAGGGAAGAAGTTGAGGTCCCTGTGTCTTTGGCGCCATAATGGAATCACCAAATAATGTCACATTTGCTTACATCTGGATTTTTTATGAGGTAAATCATGATGATATTTCAAGTTAAGCCAGGTTATCTATTTTTTGTTACTATAGATGAAAGCTTACGAATCTTAATAGACCATTAAAGTATATGTTACATTCTGACACTGGCTGCCTTCTTTAGGTACTTGCTTTGGTTTAATGAAAATCTCCAAACTTCATGAAGACCCGATCTTTCAATTTCTATGGGCTTTGGAATTATTTCCACATGATGTAATGCTCTGGTTCCAAAATTCTTATGCTGGTTCAAAGCACTGATAGAAAGGTGAATAAACACTGGATCATGAAGGTAGAATCTTCATGAAGGAGATTAGAGCACTTATAAATAAATATAGAACAGGCCAAAGAGCCCTCTGACACTCTTGTTATGAGAAGACATGATGAGAATTGGTAGATTGCAACCTGTAAAACAATTTACTCCTGACCCTGATCCTGTTTTCAGCATCCATAGTTATGGGGGGTAAGCCAACAAATAGTAGCAATTTGCAACTAAGATACCAGAACACCCTGTTGCATACTTCAATTCAGAGTACATGCTGAAGATGAAGCAAAAGGAAATGAGATAGCGCTTGAAAAACAATTGGATTGATATTGTTTTATTTAATGATTTCAATAAATGATGTAACTCATTTTCCTTCTTTCTTTCTTTCTTTCTTTCTTTTTTTTTCTTTTTTTGGTTTTTTTTCGAGACAGGGTTTCTCTGTATAGCCCTGGCTGTCCTGTAACTCACACTGTAGACCAGGCTGGCCTCGAACTCAGAAATCTCTGCCTCCCAAGTGCTGGGATTAAAGGCCTGTGCCACCACCACCCAGTGTAACTCATTTTCAAAAGATTTTTTAAATTTATTTGTATTGGTAGGGAGGTGTGAACATGCCTGTAAAGGCAGAAAAACACATCCACACTACTGACATGTGACTGCACATTTTTTTTTGTTTTTTTAATTGCCTTCCCTGTGAGTCTGAACTAAGATAAGGCAGAGGTTGTATTTTGGAGTCTTTTTTTTTCTCCAGCAGAATGTGTAGCTTGTGGCAGATGTCCAATAAATATCTGCTGAAAATTGTTAATAGATGTCAGGTGCAATAATAAATATGCATGCTGTTCTGGAGTGGAAAATACAAAGATAAATTAATTTTGGCTCCCAGCCATTTACCTAAGATGACAGTGCAGATATATTCATATCAATAAGTGTAGAGATTTCAGTGATACCTCAGAGTTTGGAACAGTTGTGTTTGATGATTAAAGGGTGATATAAAAATGAGTTAATTATTGAAATAAGTAACACAATGAGAAAGGGGACAGACTTTAGGAAGAAGATAGAGTATTTATAGGATGTATGAAGAATCGAATTACCTCTCCTCAAGGCTTATTAAAAAGTTTTGAAGGCACATTTGAAGAAATGTGAGAATACATCTTACAAATGTCTTCAACAACCTTAAAAAGTATTGTGATGGCTATTCCTGCTTGTAAACTTGACTATATCTGAAAAAAACTACAGTCCAGAAAAGGGGGTACACCTGTGATCCAGATCTTAAGACTGGAAGACATAGCTTCTGACCCCAATCTTGACATAGGATAACACAAGCTTTTGATGCAGATCTTGAGGTGTAGTGGCCATGAAAAGTTTAAGCCCAGGCAAGATGGTATAAGCCTTTAATCCTAGGAGACAGAGGCAAGCAGGTTTCTTGAATTCAAGGCCAGTCTGGGACAGACCAAGTTCCAAAGACATGGTGGTACACACTTTTTTAATTTGGGCCACACCTTACCAGCATGACCATGGGGAATTTACTATACTTGGTACAGGATTAAATTTCTGAAGCTGCAAATGATAAGAAATAAGGAATCCAAATTAATATGCTCAAGGCAGTTTGATCTTTGTTCGTGAAAAATGAAGACATCTATGCTTATGGCATAAATCCATACCTACAAGATCATGATTTTTATCTCTGTAAGAACTTCTAGTGGATCACACCTAGAGTAGAGCTTTGTTTCCTTCTGAGGAAAAATACTATTGATTGCCATTATTTGAGGATGCTACTACTGCAAATTTGTCTACATAATTAAATGTATTTGCAGTTCCACAATCAACACTAATGCAGAGTGGAAAAAAGTCAAGGCTGTATTGTACAATCTTTTTTAAATATTTTATTGATTCTTCATGAATGTCACATATTCACCCCAATCCCCCTTTCCTTCCCCTTCATATCCATCCTCCACTGTGCAACCTTCCCAAAAGAAACAATGTAAAACAAACAAACCAATGAAGAAGAACTTGGCGTGGAAGCTTAGGTGTGTCATAGAGTGTCACACAGTATACCCTTTACAAACAAACGTTGCCATTAGTCATTGATCTGGTTTGAGCCTTCTGGCTTCTGCTGTACTGTTAACACTGGATCCTCACCAGGATCCAAAGAGGGGCACCCAAGCACCTGCCCTGTAAGAAAATATGTGATGGAGAGATGGGAAAGAGGAAGCATGTTATGGAGAAATGGGAGAGAATTTGAAGCCAAGGGATTCACGCACTGTGAAGAGAACTGGCAGATATAAGGATCATACATTCTTAGCAAAGGTTAAATTCTGGGTATTCCCATAAACAATGTCCCTTTTATGTTTTATTTGATACTGTGCATTTACAATTTTGTGCTTTATGTTTATATATTCAAAGTTTAAAGATTTTTATGTGGTTCTGAAAATCTGGAGGCTATAGTGCACTTTATGCAGAAATTTCTGAGTTGAATAAGTTTTCTTAAGATGGTTGTTATAGCTCTGGTGATCATGAGGAAAATATTAATCAATCAGTAGTATATAGTAATGAAAAGGTTTTTATGAAATACAGACAAAGTCCATGTGGTAGTCAAATGTGATCTGAATATGCAAGAAAGGATGTTATTCAGAACTGTCATACTCAATGGCCTCCACAGGCTCATCTAGTTGGATGCTTAGTCACTAGGGAGTGGCGTTATTGGAGAAGGATGTAGTCTTGTTTGGAGTAGGTGTGATTTATTGGAGGAAGTGTGTTACTGGACCTGGGCTTGGAGGTTTCCAAAAGCACACACCCAGCCCAGGGTCTTTCCCTCTCTTTGACTGCTGCCTGAGGATAAGTATATGATTCTCAGCTACTTCTTCAGCATCAAGCTTACTTGTGTGCTGCTAGACTCCCTACATGATTGTGGGGCAATAGGCTATGAGAAAGCCAGAAAGCTTGGTAGAAATCTTTGAAGCCCCGGAGACCTTGGCCTGAAGAGGGTCAGCAGGACGGGAGGTTGCTTCGGATTTCCCAGGCCATATATGGCCCTCTTAGCTTCCGCTTCCCACAAAGAGGTCTGTGGCCTTTACCACGTAGGAATAACACCTCCATGCAAATAAGGCATCCCCAAGCCCTCAAGCCAAACCAATAGAGGTTACCTGTTCTCCCCCAAGAACTGTATATATACCCCCAGAGCTAAAAGTAAAGTGCTGCTGTGTGGTGTAAGATCTCCAGCTGTCTGTCGGAGTGCTTTCGTGAGTCAACGGCTATCCTGCGCATTTCAAAGGACAACTCTCCTCTCTCCTCTCCTCTCAGCAGGAAGAGCGAACTAAGAGAGCTGTAACACTTTTCTTCCGTGGGCTCTCACGAGCTACCCCGGGAAAGAGGAAACTGAAAGAGCCGGTAACACTCTCCCGCATTTGAAGGCTGGGGCGGAGGTCCTGCTCCGTGAGACTGGAAAGCATGCTGTGCCCTAGTTCACAGCTGCGCTCTCCCTCATCGCCACTGCTGCCACCCCCGCCTCTGGGCTGCTGAAGGCCCCAAGCCGGCTTGGCCGGCGCCTTCCATGCTCCGACCCCAGAGTCCGTCTGCCTGCCCCCGTGGGCCCAGCCTGGAACGGATGCCCACCGCCGCAGCGCCTCCTCCTGCCCGGGCGGCCCGTGACCACCTCCTGTGCCTGCCGCCCCGCCAGCTGCTGCCGCCCCCCGGTGTCCTGCAGCAGTTTCTCCAGCCGCTCTCCCAGGTCTTGTTGAGCTTCTGCTCGTGCCAGCATGCCCGCCTGCAATCCCTAGGCATGAGCAGTGTCCGACACATGATGATAATGGACTCTCCTTCCAAAGACGTAAATAAGACCCCAATTAAATGCTTTCTTATATAAAAGTTGTCTTGATCGTGGTGTGTCTTCACAGCAATAGAACAATGACTAAGTCAGAAAATATATTCATAATTAATGGCAATATTGTGACAGAGGTTTCCAGGACTATTGTTGTCCTGGACTATTGTTGTGATTCCATCTCACAACAGTTGAAACTTTCCAAATTTTCTGTTTACTATGTTTTTACATAATTATCACAAAGAGGGAATCAAATATTTGACTACTGAGTAAAGATAGAAATGTGATCTGAATATGCAAGAAAGGATGTTATTCAGAACTGTCATACCCAAACACTGAGAAAAAAAACAGAAATAATTCCATTAGTAAGCAAAAACATGGCTCCATGCTCCACAGTTTTTCTTTATGAAGAATCAACACTGAATAACACTCTTTGGTTTTGGTTTATGAGAAAAGAGAGAAACTTGAAGAGCTGTACCCTAGTTTGACTTGGTGTCTCTAGGAACACGGAAGTCCAGGTGCTTTACTGTCTCTGAATTTTACTGTTCTCATCTCCAGGCAAACAAGCATGCCTTTCTTCATGGTAGCAGTATTTACTCTGGAAATCCTTAAAGAGCACATAACTGAAATTGGAGACTCTGAAGTGAAACATTTCACTCTTTCTCCTTTTCATTCTGCAGTTTCTTTCTCTTAGCACTTACATCCATTATTACTGAATTCTCCTGTTCACTTGGCTGTGCTGTCCTTGATCTGACTCAAGTCCCGTTCACCTGCCTCTCTCCATCCCACGCCTTTAAGGAGCCTTTGGGAATTGTGCTCTGAGATAAGAATGGAAGGCTCTGCCTCACTTCTGAGTGGCTTCTCATCTCAGTGCTGTTCTCAAGCATGATCTCCTGATCAAAAATGTCCTCGTACACAACCTGGTATGTCTTTCTTTGTTTCTTTCTTTGTTTCTTTCTTCTTTTCTTTCTTTCTTTTTTTATTTTTTATTTTTATAACTTATTGAGGGCCAAGAGGCAAATGAGGTATATTCCTGGTCTCCACTCTTCCATCAAGCATTTCTCTTCCCACATCCTTCTTTGACAGTGGCTTCTCTACTGCCAGAGTATGAAAATGGCCTTAGACCTAGATCTTGATGAAAATATTTTAATTCCCTTTAAAAATCAAAAGAAAAGTTACCATAAGCATTTGGAGTGGCATTTATTTTATACTGACACACTCATCCATTAAAAATATTCAATGTTTTCATATAAAGAAGTGGCTGATCTGCCTCAGGCCACTGAGTCATATATGATTTTGCTTTAAATCTCAACATATTCCTCAGCTTTGTGACCAGAGTCAACATGTCCTTCCCTAACTTACTTACTCGAGGATCATGAATGTGGAATGTGCCTTATTCTTTGGGACTCATTCACTTAGGCCACTGTGTTTCTTTGTAATCTATACTGTAGTATCCAGAGTTGAGCCACTATGTTTTGAAAAATAATGGACTGGACTCTCTCTCTCTCTCTCTCTCTCTCTCTCTCTCTCTCTCTCTCTCTCTGTGTGTGTGTGTGTGTGTGTGTGTGTGTGTGTGTATGTGTGCGTGTGTAGGTTGGGAGTAAGATCAGCATACAGTAATTTCTGTTCAGCCACATCATTGTGGCATTGAGGAAAGATAGAGTCTACATCAAAAAAGGCCAAAGCCAAAACAAAAG
Organism: Grammomys surdaster; assembly: GCF_004785775.1. NCBI lineage: Eukaryota > Metazoa > Chordata > Mammalia > Rodentia > Muridae > Grammomys > Grammomys surdaster. The sequence goes on along the minus strand of NW_021604688.1, from coordinate 10,527,397 downwards.
CCATTGGGGTAGTCATCTTTCTCAGCTGGTTGAGGGAGCAGAGGAGATAGAGCACTTCACTCAGAAGGCTTTCCAGGCTTAGAAATTCGTTTCAGTGGTAGAGCCCTTACTTACCTTGCACACAGCCTAAGCTTGTTCCCAGTACAGGAAGATATACATTTGCTTGTCTTCTAGCCCTGGCTTCATAGACCACAACCTACTCCCTGAGAATCTCCAGCTCTACAAGCAGCCTTCGAATTTCTAAGGTGTCTGAACATACCCTGAAGGGAAGAGCAAACATTCATCAAGATGGAGATTAGGAAACAATCCTGAGTCTATATTCCCTGCAATCTCCCAGGTTCTCGAGGTGCAAAGGAGAAGAGCTCCAGGGTTTGGGCAAGGGGCTCCTGACACTATGAACTTCAGCCTGACACAGGTAGGCAGGGGCCAGTAGGCATGTAGAAGAGAAAGACACTTTTCAAGGTACAAAAACCTGTGGCCCAAAAGCAAAGCAAAGACAAATGCCCTGTGTCCTGGGACTGCTCTAAGGGAAAAAGATTGTCTAAGGTCAGATGATGATTTTGCCCAGTAACCTCACTGTTTTTGTCTTTCTCTATGTTCTCTCTGTCTCTCTGTCTCTCTCTGTCTCTCTCTGTCTCTCCCTCTCTCTGTCTCTCTGTCTCTCTTTCTCTCTCTGTCTGCCTCTGTGTCTATCTTTGTCTGTCTCTCTCTCTCTCAATTGATATCTACAGCCAAGAAGCAGCTCAGATTCTCAATGTGGAAGACAATTTCTGTGCAGGTACAACCTCTGATTGATGGGGTATTGGAAAGAAAGACAAAATGATTTTATGAAGTCATTCTAAGATTCAAACCATATAAATGGTCCTGTCAGCCTCCTTCTGCATAACATTTGGTATCTCAGAGAGTTCTTCTGTAGGTGTTAATTCTTCCACTGCTCTGCAAACCTTTCTCCAACTCTGGGCTCAACCTTTTAACCTACTGAACTTGCAAACTTAGCATCTCATGTAAGGAAGAATAAAAATTAAAATTACTTTTTTCGTTTGTTTGTTAAGCATTAAATTTATTGTATTTCTTCTGGGGAAAGGGGGATTTTAATCTGGTTTTCTCCAGTGGGATGCTCTGGGGTTATGTAGTTTACTCTTCATCCCAGTATTTAAAAGATTAACAATTAATAAACACGGAGATTTGTAAATTCTCACTGTCATCCACCAAGAAGCCATTACTCAAAAGATAAGCAATTTAACATCAATCACTCTTTTTTTGAGTGTTAATGTCTGCCCCTATTCTTGGATATTTAGTGAATACTAGAAAGCAAAACTCATATCCTATGCTGAAGGGCATGTGCTGGAAAAGCAAATGCATGTGTAACAATAGCAAATAATAAAATAAAAAAGTTCCAACAGACACAGCAGTATACCTTATGAATTCTAAGTGTTCCACACGGGCGCCGAATAAGTGAAGCTTATGACTTATGTATAATACTCACCTGAAATATGCATTTGCTTTGCATGGTTGTAATCATCTCATCCGTAGGACATGCAAATCCCTCGTTCAAATGGAATGGAAAAAGGAGAGAACCCTTTCTTGAGCTGAGATTGTTTCTGATGTGAAAAAAAGGGAGAATCATAAACAACAGAAAAGGTTTCATGCAAAAATACTTTATTTTTACATCTTTTTATTTTTGTGCAAGATTTCATTAAATATCTTTAGAGAGAACCATCCATCTCCAATTGCAGCTGCCAAGACTTGAGTTTTTCAGTTCAGTTGTCCCACAAAGTGGTGGTTTCTAGATGGAAATTTCATATGTTTAATTTTTGTTAACTGATGCCATCTCCTGACCCCTTTCCCCACTATACTCTTTAGCCACTGGTATTCTCTAACTCTTCTTTGCTATTGACTTCTCTAACCTCTCCTTTCAAGTCTCTTTCCTGCCTCCCGTCTCTTGAGACCCTTTTTTATTTCTTAGCCTTTACCTATATTAATTCCCACAGGGCCATACACACTTAACAGTTAGAGCCTAAGAGTTACATATGAGAGAGAGGATGGGGGTTTGTCTTTCTGAGCTCAAGTTACCTCACATGTTTCCATCCCCACAGAAAGATGCTCAAGTCATGAGGTGACTATTCAATCAAGGTAGAAAAGATTACTCTTTATAAGGGGTTTATTCCAGAGAAAAACCTTTTATTCTGTACAGTGAAAAAATTTTCAGTAATTCTGAAGTTGACTGTGAATCTGAGTACGGCGATGCATTCAAAACATATTCAGATCACATAAAGCACCTACACACCAAGTGCTATCAAAGATCAAAACAGCAGTTAGCTTAATGTCACTCTTAGGAATGTCTTTCCATTTCCGTATGTAGCTGTACATTACTTTTAGCTCAAGTTATAAATAATTAAATATACTATGATTTTTTTTTTAATCACAGGGCTGATGAACAGGGAGATACCACTACTCTTGTAGAGAGTCCCAACAGAAATTATACGATAGATATCAAAACCACATATGTAAACTGCAGATATCTAAAGAGACCTTGCTGGTGAACACCTATAATCCTAGCATCCTGGAGGCTGAGGTTGGAAATTTTCTGTGAGTTTGAAGTCATTCTTGGCTACAAAGTTTATTCAAGGCCATACTGGGACAGACAGCTATACTCTCTTAAATCCATTACCCTCAGGAGAAAGGTGGGAAAGGAAAATAGAGTGGAAATAGGTGGAAAGAATGTCATTGAATCTGCTAACTAAACCTAAGGTGTCTTTCCAGAGCTCTTTGAAGGCACTTGATATCTACCTTAAAGACTAATCATTAAATAAAATGTTCTATTCAAGTTCTTCAATAGCAAGAACACTCTAGACTAAAGATCCTTAGTGAGGTGGCTTTATATTATACTTCTGTAGTGGCAAATAGACATGTTACAGGTATGTGTGTGTTTGTGTGTGTGTGTGTGTGTGTGTGTGTGTGTGTGTATGGTGGAGGGAGGTTAAGTTGGAACTAGTTTTATAACCATAGGGGTCTTGGTTAACCCTCAAAACAATATTCACCTCAGTGTCTAGCTAATTTGGGGAGAACAAACAGTTCATAGTCCAAAAGAGTTTATTAACAACATTTGTCTATGGCATGTTAGCAAAAATGGTTCTTGGAGGTAGCTGTTTACTTCATCACAATGTCTAATTTTCTCAACCATCCCTCATTTCTCAAAACATGGGACTTATAAAGCTCATCCTTGTTGACAAAGAAGAAGGTATCTTTCTTCTTACAAGTGGATCTAGTATATAACCTGAATAACCCACACATTTTCCTCTGTCAGCATGTCACCGACTGAAGGCTTCACACTGTTGTGCAAGATGACTTTCCAGAAAAGGTAAAAAAAAAAAAAGTGTCTCAGTTTGAATGTTATTGCTGTGAAGAGATACCATGACTGCAACTCTTAGAAAGAAAAAATACTTAATTGAGGGTGGTTTACAGTTTTAGACGTTAAACTCATTATCATTCTGATAGGAAGCATGGCAGTATGCAGGCAGGCATGGGTCTTGATCCACAGGCAGCAGAAAGAGACTGTGTCAACACTGCCCAGACTTGAACTTATAAGACCTCACATCTTGCCTCCACAGTAACATATTTCCTCCAACAAAGCCACACCTACTCCAACAAGGCCACACCTCCTAGTAGCATCATGCCCTATGGCCAAACATTCAAACACATAAATCTATCAGGGACATTCCTATTCAAACCACCACAAACAGTAGCTTTTATTTACATTAGAAATGAACATATGTTAATAATTATCTTCTGCTCATTAATCAATGAAAGTACTAGAATCAAACAGCTGTCATAAATACATGCAAATTAGAAATATGAATCCAAGTGTGATTTTTGAGAAGTCAATTGCATTTGTCCATAGGAATTATTTTGCATTGTAAATTATAGTTGCAAAACATTAAAATAAAACAAAGTCAACAGAACACCATATAATCTTGAAATAGTCAACACTTTTCACAGTTCTTACGCAGGTCACAGCTCCAAATCCCTCCACCATTGTTTGCTGGCTTTCTTCTTTTGGGTGGCTTGATTTGTGTTTTTCCCCTCAGTTTTACATTTTGAAGTCTAAACTCTCAGTTATTTTATAATGTAACCTTATTTGAACAAAAGGTATTAGAATTTTATTGTTAGGATGTCATACAGAAGTCCACTATTTCAGTATGACCAGTGTCCTTGGAAAAGAGGGAAATACAGAGTCAGGCAACCACAGAGAGTGAATATTATACACAAGTGCTATCACATTAGCCAAGGAAACATACAGGTTATAGACAAACCATCAGAAACCAAATTGACACTCAATAGATTGTTCATCATAATTCTCTGAAGGAATCAACCTTGTTGATCTTGATCTTGGACTTTTAGGTACACCATGGGAGGTATTTTGTGTACCCATCTAAGATGACTGATTTATTGTCCATCCCTTTGTAATGATATCATCTTCTTTCAAGGAATTCAAGTTGTATTCTCTGTCCAGAACATTCCCCAACCCAGGTAAGTTGTATTTTTCAGTCACCTAAGCCATGTCTACCCACCCTTCATAGTTATGATTCATCAGCTCGTTATCCCCCTTTAGCATCTGCCTGTTAACACTGTAAGGATGGGCTTCGGTAGTTAGTGTGTTGCTTCCTATACTTATAGCTAGTTGGAGATGGCTCTGGTCATTTGTTGAAGTGATGTGTTACATAATATTATAATTAACAAGCTATCAAATACAGAAGCATTTCTCCAGTGGGAGATACAGTTAGGTTTCTACAAGTCATAGATTGTGGGGAGGTGGGCTGTGAGAGGCAGGTAGGTACCTGGCCAAGCACAGGCCTCGAACCCCAGATAATACCCTGATGGGACAGTAGGTGTTTGGCCTTGCTCCTGGGCACTGGTTCCTTTCACTTATCCACAGCCCCTCCCAAAGAAAGGTTTGTGGCCTTCAGTCATGTAGCACAGGTAGGGTGTGACTACAGGCCACAGAGCCACAAGAGAACTCCATATTATTGAGATATCTTAAGGCCAGAGGGCATAGCCAATTAAGCATTCCTTTCCAGACCCTCCTCCTACTCACAAAAGATATTTAACCTCAGGGCCACCCTGAGGACACAGGGTACAGCTTCATCCATTTTCTGCCATGACAATAAACCTTTTAAAACCGTGGACTTCCTCTCGTCTTTGGGGCCCACTGTGGAGAACCATACAGGGGCCCTTCAATTAATGAGCTGCCACCTAATCTCCTGTGGAGGACTTTTCTTCGTTCCAGCCATGGAGGCCCACCAGCTCAAGAAAGCTAGCCAAGCCAGCCATGACCCAGCCAAGCAAGTTGCCTTGACCAAGAGTCTCTGCTCCTTGGGGCATTGCAGGAGCTTCTCTCTCTTGCTCATCTTGGCTGTGGGTTGGTTCAGCTCGTATGTCCCCCTCCCCCATCTTAGTCCTTCTTCGGTCTCCCAGTGGTGCCTAGGTGCCCAAGGGCTGAAACCACTGGTCACCTGCCAGCTGCCCCAGCCCAGAGATCAAAGAGCTCTGACCCTATGGGACCTCAGACTGAGATCTCCTCATGCCTGGAGCAGAGTTCTGTGACTTCTCACAGCCCTACATCCACCTGGTGCCCAGTGCCACTGCTCTCGTGGACTAAACTCAGTCAAATCCCCGTGCTTCTGCTCCCTGAGCCATGGTTCCAGCTGCCTGGGGCAGCAGATGCACTGGGAAACACAATTCAGCCCAACGAAACCCACACCCATGCACAAGCTACAGCCCCACAACTGGTCACACTGTTTTCATTAGCCAGTATATAATCTCACTTCCTGCATGTTTGTATTTAAAGGCAACTTGTTTGATATATATTTTCAATTAAGTAGAATTGAATTCTTAGCCATTAGCATTATAATTCATTTCCAAAGGTACAGAATTATGCTGGCTGGTTTTGTGTGTCAACTTGACACAACATGGAGTTATCACAGAGAAAGGAGCCTCCCTTGAGGAAATGCCTCCATGAGATACAGCTATAGGACATTTTTTCAATTAGTGATCAAAGGTGGGAGGGCCCATTGTGGGTGGTGCTATCTCTGGGCTGATGGTCCTGGGTTCTATAAGAAAGCACGCTGAGCAAGCCAAAAGAAGCAAGCCAATAAGTAACATCCCTCTATGGCCTCTGCATAAGCTCCTGCCTTCCTGACCTGCTTGATTTCCAGTCCTAACTTCCTCTGGTAATGAACAGCAATGTGGAAGTGTAAGCTGAATAAACCCTTTTCTCCCCAACTTCCTTCTTGGTCATGATGTTTTTGTGTAGGAATATAAACCCTGACTAAGACAGGAATCTAATGTGTCTCCTCAGTAAGGTATGTCAACCTACTTATACTTATAAGCATCCAGTAGTACAGTACTGAAGTGCTGTGCTTGGAAGCCATTTCAACCAGTCACAAACCAACTACAGTCACAAATGAAAAAAAAAAAAGACTTGCGTTGGAGGAGAGTGTATTCAAATGCTGATTTTTCTGCCCTGAGATCAGATCTAGTGACAGAATGAACACAGGTATTGCCATGAATATTAAAGTATCTCCTGTATCAAAGGGGTGTAAAAAATGCTCCTGAATTTTCTCTAATTTCTTAATAAAAGGCTGAACAGCAAATGATTGGGCAGAAGATATTAAAAAGGCTGGTCTTCTGATATCTGGTAAGGGGTTCCAGGGAGAAGTGCTAAAAGGAGTTGGCTAAGAGGCAGATGAGGTCATCCATAAGGAAGTCACCAAGGGAGTTCACCATGGGAACACACATGGAACAGAGCAAGCCAGGGCAAGACTCAAACTGCAAATAACCTGGGACCTGTGGCTGGGACATAGATAGCTCAGAGGTGTAGGAATAGCTTAGAACCTGCCCAGTAATAGTTCTTAAAGCTTGTTAATAAACATAATAGATCTCCATCTCAATTACTTGGGAGCTACCTGGGTTAGAAAAACTTCCTCAATTAAATTTCATTCTATAAGATTGCAGAAAATGTATTTGTTTAGTATATAATATTTGAAGCAAGAAGACAGGATCTTACCTTGTTTGACATCAGTGGCAATGTACATGTTGGGATGCTGTGATATTAATTTGGGCAGTGTTCACATATGCCTCTTTGTTGCTGTGATAAACACTATAGCCAAAACCAACACAAGTAATAAAGGGTTTATTTCATCTTACAGGTTCTTGATCATCATCAAGGGAGGCCTAGGCAAGAATTAAACAAACAAACAAACAAACAACCCTATAGACTTAAGCAGAAATCATGGAGGAATGTTTTACTGGTTTGTTCCCATAATATAGTCCAAGGTATAAAAGCCACATAGTCTGCTTTTTATTTTTTCCTGGCAGTAACAGAGACTTGTACTAAGTTTTGTTGTAGTTTGATTTTTGTTGTTGTGATAAAATTCTGACCGAAACTAACATTGGGAGTAAAGGGCTTATTTCATTTTACAGATTAAAGTCTATCCTTAACTGAAGCCAATCCAGGAACTGAAGCAGGGGCTATGGAAGAATGCTGCTGACTGACATTCTCTCTAACTTCCTTAGCTACCATTCTCATACATTTCAGTCCTCATTTTTCCAGGATGCCATTGACCTGAGTGAACTGGGACTTAAGTGTGGTGGTGTAAGTGAGAATGTCCTTCTATGGGCTCATATATTTAATGGTTAAATGCCCATTTGTTGTAAGTGTTTGGGAAGGATTAGGAGATATGGCCTCATTGAAGGAGATGTGTCACTGAGGTTGGGCTCTGAAGTTTCAAAATCCCATGACATTCCCAAGTAGTTCTCTCCCTGCCTTGTGTTTGTGAGTCAGATGTAAGCTCTCAGCTATTGCTCTAGTACAATGCTGGCCAGCCTACCATGATCCCTACCACAACGGTCATAGACTCAAACTATGAAGCTATAAATCCCCATTAAATTTTTCTTCTGTAAGTTGCCTTTGTCATGGTGTTTCATCACAGCAGAAGGAAAATAACAATGGCACTACGACATTACTTAGCAACCCAGAATTGCATTCTGATGGAGGTAACTCCTCAATTGAGATTCCTTTTTTTTTTTCAAGTACGTCCAGATTTCTGTCAAGTTCATAAAAATTAACTGGATGGAATATTTGTATTATAGAGGGAAAAGGCACCTGTAGTTATCTGAAATCCATAGCTAAGAACTATACAATTAATATTTCTAACTAAAGAAAATCATATCTAATATTAAAATGCTACAAAATGAACACTTATTTCGGATAGTTTTCTTTGATACTAGAACCTTCACAATGTGTTGACAATTTAAAGAAATAGTAATACTTGTGTGTTTTCCTGTTGATTTGATGAGGCAATGGACTGTTGAGAATTATAATTGAACATGGACAATGACAGAATGAATGACCTCATAAACTAAGGAAGATTTAGTAAGGCTTCAGTACTGAGATTCCTCTGTGATCCCATCTTCAGAGGCAAACATGCATCCTTCTTCTGTGCATAGGGGGGATACCTTTCAAGTGAAGCTCTCTCTACATGTTCACCCAGATGTTGTCTTATTTAATGGATGTAAATGTGTGTGGGCATGCATGTGTGTATAAATTAATGGGTCAATATGCTATTTTTGCTGTTGTTTAAAGTATAACATGAAAAGTAGATTCCTTACTTGTTACCTGATGGTCTATTACCATATTAGGGCAAGGCATTTATTATCTAGGTTATAGGCCCTTTATGTCATGTAAGTTTCCTTCAGTCTAGCATTCTAAAGGGAAGGAACAACCATCAGCATTTTGGAATATTGGAAAGGTTCAGGATCAGTAATGGTTAGATCTCTGAAATGTCTCCTCCATGACACGTACATAGGTTTTGGGAATTCAAGGACACCCTTAAGGGGTTCTTATCAAGAGAAGAGGCAGTGAAACAAAATATTTAGCATCCCAGGACCTAAGGTAATGGACATATAGTTGCCAGGATGCACAAGACTTCTGAACTACAGCAAATATCAGCTACTTCATAGTAAAAGGAGGCAAGGAACCACCCTTAGAAGATGGTGGTAGTTAGCTTAATTGTGTGTGTGTGTGTGTGTGTGTGTGTGTGTGTGTGTGTGTGTAAAGGGTGGTCATCACTATCTAAAACTGCCTGTCATTTTTTGATATCTCTGGAAGAACTCAGCACTATGGAGGAGAAAAGACACTCCTGTGTGGAAGTTTCTACTCTATAACTCATTCTGCTCCATGTCTTCTCCTTCTCACCTTACTGTCGTCTCTCAAATTTTTCAGAATCGGACAGGCTACTCAATAAACAGTAACACAGGGCATGGGGGATCTTTTCTCTCCACATTCATTTTCTGTTCTTCCTACCTCTCTTGTAAGTCTATTCTTGCTAAATGAGCAGTGAGAACTCCAAACTTAATGTTTCTCAGAATCAACAGTAAAGAGTTCTGTGCTGCTCACAATGTTGAGAGTTTTTACCTCATTGGGAATACCAGCCTTTTCACAATGCTGATGCGTGGTTTTTTGCCTGTGTTAGTTCTGTGAAGTTAGTTCTGAATGTTTTCATAATATTCCCCTGGTAGTTAGAAGTGGGAAAAGATTTATCTTAAAGGGAAGAAAAATAGATCATTATTTCAGCCCCAGAGTCACAAGTTAAGAAAGGAAACTTGGAATATGTGAATGCAGTACTCCCAACTCAAACTCTAAACTACCCCGGGCTCTGCCCAGATCATTTCAATTACAGAAGAGAGCTGCTGCTCCAGAGTCATTTATATTGTTTTCTAAAGGAAGAAAAGGCAATTTAATATTTAGACTCTATTATTCAAATATTCTTTACTCTAGAATTTGAAAATAATGAATTTTATCCATATCAAATTTCTTCTAATTTTATATCATCTTAGTGCAAAAAGAAAGCATTCATTTTTTTTTGTGAGATTTTACACACCCCTTCTCATTGTGGCATAGTTATTATGCCTTAGGATGTAAACATTTTCACATTCAAAAAAACCATATGCTTCTAATACAAAGAAGATACTTAAAAGGTTCACTGATTTGCATGCTCCCTAAGGGTGTCCTTATCAAACTGTGTTCAATGATTTTTTTTCCATAGAATGTTCAGGAATCTATGTGGTATGCATTTTCTCATGGTACTAAAAACCATACTGTTGCCAACACTACCATCCCCAAACAACTATGTATTCAAGAATACATGTTAAAGCAGTTTTCAACTTTCCTAAGGCTCTGACCCTTTAATACAGTTCCTCATGATGTGATGAACCCCAAACACAAAATTGTTTCATTTCTACTTTATAACCGTAATTTTGCTACTGTTATGAATTGTAATTTAAATATCTGACATGTAAACTAAAGGGGTCATGACCCACAGGTTGAGAATCACTGTTTTAATGGCACCAATACTATTTCAGATTAAAATTTGAGGATTCATATTTCAATGGGAAAATCAGATGTGTCAAGCAAGAAGCATCCATCACTACCTAGGGTAACTGGGGAAATTTCTGAAGCTAAAGCAGTTTCTACGGAGCTGGGAGACATACATAACCAGTGATGTAACCATCAACTAGGAACATAGTATTCTCACTTTCAACATAAATACACATATATCCACATGTTTTCACAGTGCACTGAAAAGCCTAGGATGTGAAAACTACTTAATGTCTCAATGGGCAGAAACAGTGGTGTTAATATGACTGCAAACTGACTTCTGATCTAGCCTAAGTTAAGAAGTAAGATGTTAGGAAAATGATCCCAGAAAGGTGGGACATCAACACACCTCTGTTTTTCTCATTACACTTCAACAGCTGGACTCCTTGCTAAAAAGACTGAAGGTCAGGGGTGTCAGAGCGTGAAGAATCCAGGACAAATTAAGCATCTTTTTCACAAGGAGAACCAGGCAAGCTACAATGTAAATGTGAAAAGAAAACAGATATGAACACTGATACAATCGATATATAAGAAGCCTAATAAAGACTTAAAAACAGCTGCCATTAAGTGCTTCAGTTATGAATCCTTCTGAAGTAACTAAAAACAAAGGAATCCCAGCAAAAGAAGTAAAAAAGTATGGGAAATGAACAGTGTAAACTATTAGAAATAAAAATAATGATAATAGGAATGAGAGATTAATAGACAAATTTAGAGGTAGAGAAGTGAATCTGTGAACTTGAGGCCAGGGCAATGAACTGTGCTCTACTTGACCAAAGAGAAAATATGCTAAAATATTAGAGTATCAGAGGTCAGAGCTAACCTTTAAATCTTCAGGATTTCCTAAAGAGAAGAGAGAGTGAAGAGTTACCCAAACAAATAGGGACTGGCATGTGCTCAACGTTGGTGAACAACATAGATAGCACAGGTTAAGTATCTGGACTTATTCCAAAGAAGTAGATCCAAAGCATTGCCTCCTGCACGCATTTTTTCCTGACTATAGGCATGAGAGCTAAAAGAGAAAACAGCTTTCCGGGTTACAGATCCAGAACCAAGGAGTGCTATTACCAAAACCCTGTTTATGAAATAGGATTTATAAATGTTCAGTTTCAGACCTGAGGGACCAGGGACTGAGGCACTTAGTTTACATATCAAAGCAGACCTAGACTCCAGATTCTCCCAGGATCCCCACAGTTCCTACCTGGGATACCTTGCCCCAAACCCTGAACTTTCCCCTTCCCCTGAGGCTTACCCCTGTATAACACAGACATTTTGCTCGCTCTCACTCTCTCCTCTTCTTATCTTCTCTCTACATTTTGTCTCTTTCTCTTACCCTCCCCCCACCTCTCTCCCAAGAGATACTATCCTGGCTTCAGTCCTTGGGCCTAGTATACTCAACCAAGAGTAGCTTCCCAATAAATCTATCTTTAATATAATCTAATCTAGCTTGAATTGGCTAATTTCACTGGCACAAAAATAACCTATCAATAAACAAATGTCAAAATGAGTCATTTGGCTTGACCCTTTCCTGAAGAATTCAGAGAGAACAGAACAGTCCTCTTAATCGCCAGGTTGGAACCCTAATTAAACTCCCTGCAGCACTAAATCCAAAGAAAATTCAGAATTAAAAGAGTAAGGGAATGCATTATTTATAACTTAAAAAGTCAAAACAGTAAATTCTTCTCTACAATTTTAAAGATACAGAAAGTTCCCATTCTCATCTAGGAGATATCCATAGTTGATCAGGATTTTTATAAAGATGGCCTGTATGTATTTTTAAGTTTTCAGAAACTGATTTCATCAGACCATTAAAATAGTCTATTTTCACACACCACATGACTGTAACTGAATGAAGGGTTGGTTGAATGCCCATTTTGCTAATTCTAATTACTAAGATCTTTAAGGCTGAGAAAGCCCTGAGACCTAGGCCTACGGAAGAGAGCAGAGGGGCATTATGCAATCATTTATTTACCTTGACTGATTTAGACACATGGTTTTTCATTCCACAGACAGATGTTCTCATCTTCCACTTACATGTTTTTAAGTTCTCATCTTATACTTACTTTTATTTCAGTCCCGACCACAGATTGGTCAATTTAAATTCTAGTGCTAAAGCCTAAAGAGATAGCTTTTGCTTTGATCAGGCTTCTCCAATCCAACTAACTGCACTCGAGGAAGAGACACACATTACAGGGTACAGACACATCTAAAGGACACACTCTGAAAAGTAAGGGTCTCTCAGGAGATAGACTTCCTGGTCAACATGGCAGTCCATTAGGTTGTGTGTCCATTAAGAATACTTCTCTAGTATTCCCAGTACTTGACAAGCCAAAGCAGGAGAATTCAGAGCGCTATGATAGTATAGGTTAAAATGCAAGCCTTATTTTAATAGTCTGAAAACAGTAACAATAACAGCAACCACAAAAGGTAGACGCCATTGCTGTTTCTGTACATTGTTGCATCTTCTCTTTCATGCTTGCTTTGGTTTTGCACATGACATTTTTTATATTTTTACCAGACATGCAATAGTTGACAACTCCCTGCTGATCTTGTCTATCCATGCTCTATGTTGACCTTGACCTATTCTCAATTTTGTCAGGATAGTGTTACGGCATCAGTGTGCATCATACTAGTTTCCTTTACCCTTTTGTGTAACGGATCATATTCTAACTCGTCTACAATGTACCAATAGACAACTGCTGAGAGAGCCTGTCATGTTGTCTACATGATGCATCAAGAATGTGATATAGAAAGATTAAGAAGCTAGTAACATGCTCTTTTATCTCCTGTATTGCTTGGACCAAGGCGAGGATTCTGTTTTTAGTTCCTGTTCTTAGCACATCAACACATGCTCCCATCTCTCTTTCTACCCTTGCTATCCTTAGGAAAAATGCTTAACGAGATGGGAGTAGGTGGGAGAAGGTGTTTGGGTCACTTCAGAGGTTGTTGTGAGTAGCTATATATCTGTATCATGAGGATTAAGTACTGGTACTTAGCTCTACTCCTCTGTAAAATCTTGGGACTGAAATGATGGAAATTTATCCGTTCTTCAACCCTGAGCCATTAGAAGAGGAAGAATAAATGGACTCAAGAGCCTTTCATCTCTCAAGTATAAACGGAGTTATGGCTATGCAGAACAATGGCCTTTTATTTTCATTGTATTTCTACAAAACATTTCTTTTCTTCTTTAAAGGAAACTGATATAAAATAATATTCACTGTTGACAAATGAGGGGGTCTCTAAAGAGAATGTAAAAGGTCTCACGGCACACATGCAATGTTATCATACTGACGGTCAGGCCTAGGAGTAGATTCCACTCAGGGAAGCCTTGGACAAGGCTTAGAAGCACATGGCACCATGTAGGTCTCCCTTTTGATGACCCTAGTTCAGAAAGCAGAGGTGATTATGCACACTGGGATTTTGTTGGTTTTGTTTTTGTTGCTGTTGTCTCAAAAGCCATGGAAGACAGCATTTTGGAGTGTTTCTAACAAATATTGACCAAAAAAAACACAGGTAGGCTTAGCTACAAATAATTTCCAGTTGTTTATAGCATCTTGTTGTATGAGAAAACTCACTCCTGCCATTATAATGACAAGTGGCTATAACATCATCACATTTTGATTTACATGAAAGACTTTCCTCAAATCAGATGAGAAAGAGAATATATTTTGTATTTAGACATAAAGCCTAGGAGGAGAATGGAAGAAAAATCAATATTTAGTAATAGAACTCTTGGGTTGATTATTAAATAAAACTGGGGGAAATGTTATAAAACTACATCACTAGATTGTAAAACTTCTGATGAAAAATGTCTAAAGCCATCAAGGCAGACTGCAACATATTCTTCTCTGAAGTCTTCCTGAAGCAACAACTTATTTTTTTCTTAGAGTTTTCCAAGAAACGTCTATTGGTCCTAGAAATTATGGTATTTAAGCCATTCTTTATAAAACCTAAACATGAGTAATAAAATTTTTTCTTTAAATCTTTAAATATCAGTATAGTGGTATGAATGACACATCCTAACACAGTGAATTCAGTTCCTTTTAGCATATTGAGAGTTTTAGCATCTAATGTTACTGCATTTTGATCACTTCCAGAAGAACCTTGTACTGGATAGCAGCCCCTCATTTACTACTTCTCCTGTTGCCTGAACATCTCAAATCTACTTTTACAAATAGCTTTATCTATTGTGAGCTTTTACTATTCTTTGAATTTTGTGATATCGGACTCAGTTCACATGGGCTGTTACAAAATATAAATGTCATGCCTTGTAAGCTAATTGAAGTAATTTCTTACCATTCTAGAGACTGGGAAGCCCAAGATCAAGACACCAAGATCTGGTGCTTAGGCCTCTGTTTCCTCCCTCTCAAATGGACTCTCCCTATGTGGTTAAAAAGAATGAGATCTTGAGGCCCTCTTTTTTGAATGGCACTAATCTCACTCATGAGCATGAGCTGATCACAGTGCACAGTCCCCACCAACTAATTAGAGTCAAATAGGATTTCAAATGGTAGATTTGGCTTGTGTTCTAGTTTGCTCTCTATTGCTGTGGCAAACACTATGACTTTAAAAAAGAATTGGGAAGAAAGTGTTTATTTGGTTTGTAGATTATAATCTATCATCAAGAGAAGTTAAGGCAAGAGCTCAAAATAGAAAGCTAGAAGCAGGAACTGAAGCAGAGGCCATGGAGTGGTGCTGCTTACTGGCTTGCTCAGCCTGATTTCTGATAGCATTCAGCACCAGCAGATCAGGGTTGACCCTATCCACAAGAGGATGGCCCCTCCCACATCAATCACCAATCAAGAAAGTGCCACTATAGATTTGCTGACAGGACAATTGGTGGAGGAATTAATCCGTTGTAGATTTTCCTCCTCGAGACTCTTGTTTCTGTCAAATTGATAAAACTAACTAATACAGGTGGTAATGTAATTCAAACTCAGACCAATTCTTCATGATTTCTTCCAATAAATGCTGTATTTTCAATTTTATTAATGCGTCAGTACTCAGCTACTTTTCGTAGCTAAATGATGTCTCTACATGACTAAATTACACTTGTTTATTTACTCAATACTTGGTAGGAATTTATGTTGCCTGATCGTTGGCCATTGTAAACAGGCTGCTATGAATAATGGAATACAAACTTTAGTGTGCATGTGTGTTTTAAGTTCTTTGGGAGCCAGGCAGTGGTGGTGCACGCCTCTAATCCCAGCACTTGGGAGGCAGAGACAGGTGGATTTCTGAGTTTGAGGCCAGCCTGGTCTACAGAGTGTGTTCCAGGACAGCCAGGACTACGCAGAGAAACCCTGTCTCGAAAAACCAAAAAAAAAAAAAAAAAAAAAAAAAAAAAAGTTCTTTGGGAAATATTCCCAGGACTAGAATTGCTGACTGATATGGTAGATGTATACTTACCTTCTTGGGAACTGTGAATCTGTTTTTCCAAATGACTGTACCAGTTTACATTTCATGTGATGATAACTTTTAAATTCTCAACTTGCCGCAACCTGAAAAGAAAGCATCAACTGAGAAATTGTGTAGCTCTGCTTATATTTTAAAATGATTATTTAAACACGTTGCTGATTTTAAAAATTATTTTTTAAATGCATAGTTTAACTATAACTTCTGTATTCATTAATCAAGAGATATGATTTGCAAATGTTCTTTCTGATTCCATTTTACTTTCTTAGTGATGTCTGTTAAAGCATAGAGGTTTTAAATTTTGATGAAATTTATTTTATTTCTTCCTTGTCTCTGACTTATAGTGGTGGTGCATCTAAGGAAATGTGGCCTAGTTCAAGGCCACAAAAATTTTACTCCCAGAATAAATTTTCTCTCTAGGAGATTCAGTTCCAGCTCTGACATCTAGTGTATGGTCTATTTTGAGTGACAGTTTTCTTTGGGTGAGCTATCAATTCAACATCATTCCTTTACCTGAGAATATCAAACTGTCCCAGTACCATGTCTTGCATGTCTTGAAAGGATTACTCTTCTTTTCAGAATGAGTTGGCACCTTTGCTGAAAATCAGTTACCAGAAAGTGCCACTGTTGACTTCTACAATCCAAGGCCTCCTACCTTGATATACATGGTCACTCTAATGCAAGTACCACATTGATATGCCACAATGCTGGGGACTTTGTAGTATCCTTCCTAAATTTGAGTGAAAGACTATTTGATTGGCTTGTCCTAGCATTATAAAGTTGCTTAACACAGCTTTATAGAGTCGTTGCATTTGAAGGGAGCTTGGTGAGTAGGTGTCTCAGGCAACACTTTTAACAAACTCTAAGTGCCAGAGACTTATCTACTGGATGTGTGTTTCTCAGGGTTTCCTGTATGCATAACTGTGTGTTTGGATACAGTGTTCATGCATCACTCTGCTATATTTGCCTTTCCTTTGAGGAAGATGAGTTAGCAGAGACTGTACTCCTGCCTGAATCTCCTCTTGAGCAAACTATCTCCTCAACTTTAGTATGGATTATTCCATGGTTTTGTGGTTCCTCGGTATTGTTTAAACCAAGCACCATACTTCCTCTTTTTAACATTGTTGTTTTGACATTTACTCAAGTGGATACATACAGTTTAGATTGAAAATAGAACATTCAAGTGTTCAGTTGAGATCCATGTAACCAAATTCTTACTTGTATCTGTTCTTTAGAGGGGGATTTAAGATTTTCTTACAATAAGCAATATTGTATGTGTGCCCTCATGTTTTGAGGTGACAGTGCATCTACTGGAGTCATGTTTCAGGACAGAAGCTGGGCATCCCTCCTCTTACATTAAATATTGAACTGCTCGCAACACATCTTCACATGTCCCTTGACTCTAACATCCTCCCTGGCATTGATTTTTGTTGACTTCTTCATTTTCACCATTCTGGTAGGTATGTAACATAATCTTCATGTCCCTGATCACCAATCACCAGTATGATGGCTTTTAAAACTGAACATTGGTTTCCCTCACCACTACCTTGCACAAATGGTTAAAATGATACATTGCTGAGCACTGTGTGTGTGTGTGTGTGTGTGTGTGTGTGTGTGTGTGTCGGGTTCCTTGCAGCATATTACTAATTCTTATTGAGCATATGGTTAAATATGACTCTCCAAAGGACTAGCTATTCATACTGCTGTTGCTCGTGTAGCTTCTCTTGCCCCCTTTACCACCTCTACTATAGCTGCATCAAACAGTTACTCTGTGCCTAAAACACTTATTACTCTAATTCCAACAAGACATTTTCAGAGACAGACACTGACTGAGCTTGGGAGTAGAAGTGTTTCAGCTTTCAGTTTTGTTTTCAATTTTGGAGTGTGTGTGCATATATTATGAGACATCTTGGGCATTGTGTCCATGCTCAAATACAGATCCCACCTTCTACATATAGTCTTCAGGTAATGCAGTATGCTTATAGTGTGCTTTCATTTGGTCTGTGACTGTCAACTAAGGGCAAGGGTAGAATTGTCCACTTCTGGTATCATGTTGGTGCACAAAAAATTTCTGCTTTTTGATTTCCAATTGCTGGATTAGGATGTTCAGGAAATACTGCATTTAACATCAATTTATTTTTGTGTGTGGTGTACAAAATTTCCCAGGCAGATCTTGATATATTCTGTAGCCCATGCAAGCCTTGAATCACAAGATTCACCTGCCTCCTCTTTCCATATAACAGAATGACGTCACCAGATTGGAACAGATAATTTTCATTTTAAAGATAAGAAAGCCAAGGTTGAAGGGGGTTGATGTTTGTAAAGTTATATAGGTACAGAGTGCTATATTTGCTTTTCAACTTGCTAACTTGTTTTTGAAAAGGTCCGTTTCCTGAAGATGCTTTTTTTTTATTCAGCCCCTGCTCCCAACCTCTCTCCTTATTTTCTCCATACTTATTCTGCTGTGCTCACAAGCTCAAAAACTTTCCAAATTTATCAGGAATATTTTAAGTTTTCCATTTTTAAATACTTTAAGATAATTGGAATTTCTTAACAACACTCTTGGGAGTTTGCTTTGTAATTGGACATTATTCTCAATGATGAGTCATTTCGTCCATGGCTTTAAATTATATATTGAAGAGTGAATTATGTCAAGTAACTTCAAGTTATTCAGCAAGTGCTCCTGAGGTGGAGTCTGTGTCTCTTTGAGTTGTGTTGGTGACTACATCTGACTGCTTGCTGCAAGCATTCAGCATTTCCATTTGCATCGTCTATGCATGTCCAGGGGGAATCTGAACTAGTGCAAACTGCCAAACTGTTCTAGATACTGTGTTGATGCTTACAGCATATTTTATGCATAAAATAATTGCTACTTGATTGGTGGCTTGTTCTGGCACTTTAGGTAGTGATAGCAATCTGGGATAATCTGTCTTTCTTCATCTAGTCTATTCAACAATCAGGCTGCATTTCACATTTAACCTCCCAATGTGGCACATATTTTGCTTGGTCCTGGGGTAATTACGTGATGACTGATATTTAATGAGTTTCTGGTATAGGTGCCTTGAGTACTTCTTATTCAGTCTCTAAGAAGGTAGATGGTCCAGTTTTACAAATGAGGAGACTAGGGTTTAAGAAATTAGACAATAGGCTCAAGGCGACAAAATTTGTGAGTGCTGAACACTTGATCAATTACACAGTAAGCATTTGCTAGTTAGGCCAAATTAATGTACTGGGATACCTTTGTTAGAGTCTTAAAGAGAACAGAAAAAGGAAAAAAAGAAGTACCACCAGACTGATGAGAGAAAATGGGTCTGACTTGACCCTCTGAGTCTAATGGTCTGGGAAATGGTAGGCTCCTGGGAAGATGTCTAACCCAGCATTATAGATGCAGAAAATTGAGATTCGGGGGAGCAAATGGAAAGCTTACTTACAATTTTGTCTGTAACAAGACCACCTGTTAGCTTTAGTTGCTGTAGATTGGTGTGCTAGAGAGCAGGGTCCTGGTTGCTGAAATGTCAGTGAATAGAATTAACCAGCCCACCTGTCTTCAGCTCCTTTAGGTTTTATTGTTTGTTCATCAAAATCTTTAAAGGACTAGTAGTGGCCCATAAACAAGTACCTTAATGTTCACCTGTGGAAGTCATCTTCTGACCCACAATGCCTTATAAGGAATTCTAAATAGACTTTTTTTTCACTGTGATTAGATTTAGGGTTTTTATTAAAGGTGAGATATGACCAAGAGGATTAATGCTTATCAACAAGGCTCCTTAACACTGCCCAGTTTCCTTTTTCAAACCTGCCTTTGCAAATCTTAGAAAAAGGATTCTCCTATGATGTGGCTAGAAATCATACAGCTCTAACTCCGTGTGGACCCTGCCACTACATCCCCTACAATGTCAATTAATTTTGCTTCCTGAAGCATATTCTTTCATGTACAGTTTCATCCATGCTGTGTGCTATGCCTGGAGTGATTAGAGGCCTGCTAACATGGATAAAAATAACAAATTAAAAACAGAAAAAAATCCAGCAAAACATAATAGCTTTTCCGGAGCAAGGCCAGCACTCAGTCTATTTTCCTTCCATTTTCTATGTTTTAATTTATAGTGTAAATTAATCGCCTTTTTCCCACCCCTTGATAAGAATGGTCTTCTGCACTCTATTAACCCCAGGTTCTGGAAAGAGGCAATTTCCTAACAGGTGAATTAGCACTAGATAACATTACCTCAAATGCCAAGTCATTTAATGTGTAATTGAAAAAAAATAATGTCTTAGGACGGAGCAAGAGTATGGCAGCTTCTAAAAAAAAAAATTACAAAGAATCTTTACAGACTCCAAACTCCCATCTCCCCAGGGTGATTTCTGTGTTAACAAAACACAAAAATGGCCCCCACTACCAGGACTGGAGGCGTACCCCTGAGTTCCAATTACTCTTGTAGCTGACAGTTCACTGGACTGTTGAGCTGCATTTTTGCACCATTGTGTGGAAGTGGTGAAGCCAGACAGCTGTGTGTGTCTCTCTCTTTGATATGCAGTAATTAGACTGTTCCACTAATGGAAGGTGGGAGAAAATTCTTACAGAAAATGACTTCTAGTTGTGGGGAGGGGGCCACCTGGGGAAGGGGGAGCCCCTGGAACAAAGGAAAAAAGGGTTGGCTTTTGTCATGAGTACTGGGAAAGATTTCATGTGTTAAGGCAGCAACACAAAATGAAAAGTTGGAATCTCAAATCAACTCAGGCATAACTGTGTGTTTGCTTCCAAATCATAAAGCAAACAAGTGATTCAGAAAAGCTCATCAGTCAATAATGAAACCTTGCAGGGATGGACACAAGAGACTCTGCCCCATCTCCCAGTACTCCAAGAATTCCACCTTGTTTCTGCTAGGTGAATTCATTATGGATCCATGGCAGTGACTTACCAAAGGACTGGCAGCTTGATGCTGTCCTTGAACTGGCTTCACTGAGAACTCAGTTCCTTTTGAATTGTTATTATTTCATTGGTTGCCCTGTAACATGCCCCTTGATTGAATTTTTGGATGAAGGTTTCTGTTCCTAGACCCCATAAGGTTAAGCACTCAGTTCAGCCTCTCTTCTTTTGTTCCTCCCTGACACCCGCAGACTTCTTTATCCCCTCTCTTCCCAATCACATTTTCCTCATGTTAACTTTATAGTTTTAGACATTCGGGTGAATTTGACATTTTCCCCTTTTCCTATACTTTCCCTCTTCTCTTCCCAGTGTGACTCGAAAATGGTGATTCCCTATTCAGAGTGCTGCAATTGACTGCCAGTCTATTGCAAGTACTAGTATAACCAAATGTCTCCCTTCTCATTCTGATCTAGTTTTGGATGTTTGGCTGCCCTTTGCAGCTTTTACTTGCCTCTCTCCACAGACACAGTAGAGAGAATTTGGGGAACATTTTTAAAGTGTCACTTAAATATGTTTCTATAGTAAAGGATAATTTTTAATTATTCATGTTTTCATATTCCTGCATTATACCTGATTTATACAATTAAATATCTATATAATGGTTCTCTGATCTTTTTTTTTTTGTATATGACAATTAAATAAACCCCACAGTTTTATCAGCATTCTGTGGTGACTATATTTTGCAAACAAATCTTTAGGATGTAGATTTGACAAAAGACTGTGGTGCTGATAGTGCCTTTGAGAAGTGAGTTGCCTCGTTTAGGTTCTAACAGAAGGGTACAAGCTCTTTGTTCCTGAGATGACAGAACATCTGAAGTGAGGATACATGAGAGTTTGTCACTGTGAGACTATGATGTAGACAAAAAGGAAGAATATTCTTTACAATTTTTAATATATCAGTTATAGCTTCAGTTTTTTCACTCTTGGGAGACGATAATTTTGAAAGGAAATGAACAAAAGTTTTACAGTTTGTTGTAGGACCTCAGATACACAGTCTTTTAAAATCACATTTCAGTACTTTTCCTATTAGTATCTAATTACAGTGCACACTAAGGCCAATCTTGAAGTATTCCCCTGCTGGAAGATAAAAATGAGTGTGCAGCTCCTGTTTGCCTTCAGAACAAGATATAGAACTCTCGCCTTCTGCCCCTGCCTGGTCCTCCGGGCTGGAGCAGACACAGAGTCAGTCTGCTCCCGTCCTGTGGAGAAACTGAATCCTGAGTCATCCAGGAGCCACTGCACTCAGAGCAGCTGGTAAGAACTCCATCTCACTCCCTAAACCCCAGAGATAGATCGGGGAGCCAGGGACATCCAGGGCACAGCAGCTACCCAAACCCCGCCCCTCCGGAATTCCACTTCCCTTCTGCCCCTGCCTGCTCCTCCGAGCTGGAGCAGACACAGAGTCAGTCTGCTCCTGTCCTGTGGAGAAACTGAATCCTGAGTCATCCAGGAGCCACTGCACTCAGAGCAGGTGACACAGAGTCGGTCTGCTCCTGTCCTGTTGAGAAACTGAATCCTGAGTCATCCAGGAGCCACTGCACTCAGAGCAGCTGGAGCCACTGCACTCAGAGCAGCTGAAACTGAATCCTGAGTCATCGAGGACCCACTGCACTCAGAGCAGAAGGATTTCCAGATCCAAGAGGTGGCCTGAGTCCCAGGAGTTATTCCACCCAGGAGATTAGGAGCATAAGACCACAGAGACCTCTGGACTCTGAGGAGCTCTGCAATAAGCAAGATAACTGGAAATACAGACTCCAATTTACACAGTGAGGGCAGGTACCACTAGAGTTAACCAGATGGCGAAAGGCAAGCGCAAGAACATAAGCAACGGAAACCAAAGTTTCTTGGCATCATCAGTGCCCAATTCTCCCAATATAGCAAGCCCTGAACACCCCATCACACCTGAAAAGCAGGATTCAGAATTAAAATCACTTCTCATGATGATGATAGAGGATTATAAGAAGGAATTAAGTAACTCCCTTAAAGAAATACAGGAGAGTACAAGTAAACAGATAGAAGCCCTTAAAGAGGAATCACAGAAATCCCTTAAAGAAATGGAAGAAAACACAAAGAAGGAATTAAACAAAAACATTCAGGACCTGAAACTAGAAATAGAAACAATAAAGAAAGTTCAAAGGGAGACAACCATGGAGATAGAAAACCTAAGAAAGAGATCAGGAGTCACAGACGCAAGCATCACCAACCGAATACAAGAGATAGAAGAGAGAATCTCAAATGCAGAAGATACGGTGGAAAATATTGACACAGTTGTCAAAGAAAATGCAAAACGCAAAAAACTCCTAACTCAAAACATCCAGGAAATCCAGGACACAATGAGAAGACCAAACCTAAGGATAATAGGTATAGATGAGAATGAAGATTCCCAACTTAAAGGGCCAGTAAATATCTTCAACAAAATTATTGAGGAAAACTTCCCTAACCTAAAGAACAAGATGCCCATAAACATACAAGAAGCCTACAGAACACCAAATAGACTAGACCAGAAAAGAAATACCTCCCGTCACATAATAATCAAAACATCAGATGCACAAAACAAAGAAAAAATACTAAAAGCAGTAAGGGAAAAAGGTCAAGTAACATATAAAGGCAGACCTATAAGAATTACACCAGACTTCTCACCAGAGACTATAAAAGCCAGAAGAGCCTGGACGGACATCATACAGACACTAAGAGAACACAATTGCCAGCCCAGATTACTATACCCAGCAAAACTCTCAATCACTATAGATGGTGAAACCAAGATATTCCATGACAAAACCAAATTTGCACAATATCTTCCCACAAACCCAGCACTTCAAAGGATAATTGATGGAAAATGCCAACACAAGGAGGGAAACTACAACCTAGGAAAAGCAAGTAAGTAATCTTCCAACAACCCCCAAAAAAGATACAAACATAACTTTACCTCTAATAAAAAAAATAACAGGAAGCAACAATCATTTTTCCTTAATATCTCTTAACATCAATGGTCTCAATTCCCCAATAAAAAGACGCAGACTATCAGACTGGATACACAAACAAGACCCAGAATTTTGCTGCATACAAGAAACGCACCTCA
The DNA here is from genome assembly GCF_004785775.1 of Grammomys surdaster. Lineage (NCBI taxonomy): Eukaryota > Metazoa > Chordata > Mammalia > Rodentia > Muridae > Grammomys > Grammomys surdaster. The sequence continues at coordinate 10,503,544 of NW_021604688.1, read as the reverse complement.
GTGACAAAGACAGACACTACCTCAGAATAAAAGGGTGGAAAACAATTTTTCAAGCCAATGGTCCCAAGAAACAAGCTGGAGTAGCCATTCTAATATCAAATAAAATCGACTTTCATCCAAAAGTAATCAAAAAAGATAAGGAAGGACACTTCATACTCATCAAAGGAAAAATCTACCAAGGTGAACTCTCAATTCTGAACATCTATGCTCCAAATGCAAGGGCACCTACATACATAAAAGAAACTTTACTAAAGCTCAAAACACACATTACACCTCACACAATCATAGTGGGGGATTTCAACACCCCACTGTCAGCAATGGACAGATCATGGAAACAGAAACTAAACAGAGACACTTTGAAATTAACAGAAGTTATGAACCAAATGGACTTAACAGACATCTATAGAACATTTCATCCTAAAACAAAAGAATATACCTTTTTCTCAGCACCTCATGGTACCTTCTCCAAAATAGACCATATAATTGGTCACAAAACAACCCTCTACAGATACAAAAAGATTGAAATAATCCCTTGCATCTTATCAGATCACCACGGACTAAGACTGGTCTTTAATAATGACAAAAACAATGGAAAACCCACGTACACATGGAAACTGAACAACTCTCTACTCAATGATGACTTGGTCAAGGAAGAAATAAAGAAAGAAATAAAAGACTTTTTAGAATTCAATGAAAATGAGGACACATCATACCAAAACTTGTGGGACTCCATGAAGGCAGTGCTAAGAGGAAAGCTCATAGCTCTAAGTGCCTACAAAAAGAAACTGGAAAGAGCACACACTAACAAGTTGACTGCACAACTAAAAGCTCTAGAACTAAAAGAAGCAAATACACCCAGGAGGAGTAGAAGGCAGGAAATAATCAAACTCAGGGCTGAAATCAACCAAATAGAAACAGAAAGAACAATACAAAATATCAATAAAACCAGGAGTTGGTTCTTTGAGAAAATCAACAAGATAGATAAACCCTTAGCCAGATTAACCAGAGGGCACAGAGACAATATCCAAATTAATAAAATCAGAACTGAAAAGGGAGACATAACAACAGAAACTGAAGAAATTCAAAAAATCATCAGATCCTACTACAAAGGCCTATACTCAACAAAACTGGAAAACCTGGATGAAATGGACAATTTCCTAGACAGATACCAGGTACCGAAGTTAAACCAGGAGCAGATAAACCATCTAAATAGTCCCATAACCCCTCAGGAAATAGCAGCAGTCATCAAAAGCCTCCCCACTAAAAAAAGCCCAGGACCAGATGGTTTTAGTGCTGAATTCTATCAGACCTTCAAGGAAGACCTAATACCAATTCTCTTCAAACTATTCCACAAAATAGAGACAGAAGGAACACTACCCAATTCGTTCTATGAAGCTACAATTACACTCATACCCAAACCCCACAAGGACCCGACAAAGAAAGAGAACTTCAGACCAATCTCCCTTATGAACATCGATGCAAAAATACTCAATAAAATTCTAGCAAACCGAATCCAAGACCACATCAAAACAATCATCCATCATGATCAAGTAGGTTTTATCCCAGGAATGCAGGGATGGTTCAATATTCGGAAATCCATCAATGTAATCCACTATATAAACAAACTTAAAGAAAAAAACCACATGATCATCTCACTAGATGCTGAGAAAGCATTTGACAAAATTCAACATCCCTTCATGATAAAAGTCTTGGAAAGATCAGGAATTCAAGGCCCCTACCTAAACATAGTAAAAGCAATTTACAGCAAACCAGTAGCCAACATCAAGCTAAATGGAGAGAAACTTGAAGCAATCCCACTAAGATCAGGGACTAGACAAGGTTGCCCACTCTCCCCCTACCTATTCAATATAGTACTGGAAGTCTTAGCCAGAGCAATTAGACAGCAAAAAGAAGTCAAAGGGATACAAATAGGAAAGGAAGAAGTCAAAATATCGCTATTTGCAGATGATATGATAGTATACTTAAGTGACCCCCAAACTTCCACCAGAGAACTCCTAAACCTGATAAACAACTTCAGCAAAGTGGCTGGTTATACAATCAACTCAAACAAATCAGTAGCCTTCCTCTACATGAAAGATAAACAGACTGAAAAAGAAATTAGGGAAATGACACCCTTCACAATAGTTGCAAATAATATAAAATACCTTGGTGTGAATCTAACCAAGCAAGTGAAAGACCTCTATGACAAGAACTTCAAGTCTCTGAAGAAAGAAATTGAAGAAGATCTCAGAAGATGGAAAGATCTCCCATGCTCATGGATTGGCAGGATTAATATAATAAAAATGGCCATCTTGCCAAAAGCAATCTACAGATTCAATGCAATCCCCATTAAAATCCCAACTCAATTCTTCACAGAGTTAGAAAAGGAAATTCTCAAATTCATATGGAATAACAAAAAACCCAGGATAGCGAAAACTATTCTCAACAATAAAAGAACTTCGGGAGGAATCACCATCCCTGACCTCAAGCTGTACTACAGAGCAATAGTGATAAAAACTACCTGGTATTGGTACAGAGACAGGCAGGAAGATCAATGGAATAGAATTGAAGACCCAGAAATGAACCCACACACTTATGGTCACTTGATCTTTGACAAAGGAGCTAAAACTGTCCAGTGGAAAAAGGACAGCATTTTCAACAAATGGTGCTGGTTCAACTGGAAGACAACATGTAGAAGAATGAAAATTGATCCATTCTTATCTCCTTGTACAAAGCTCAAGTCTATGTGGATAAAGGACCTCCACATAAAACCAGATACACTGAAACTAATAGAAGAGAAGGTGGGGAAAAGCCTCGAATACTTGGGCACAGGGGAAAAGTTCCTGAACAGAACTCCAATGGCATATGCTCTAAGATCGAGAATTGACAAATGGGACTTCATAAAATTGCAAAGTTTCTGTAAGGCAAAGGACACTGTCAATAGGACAAAACGACAACCAACAAATTGGGAAAAGATCTTTACCAATCCTTCATCTGATAGAGGGCTAATATCCAATATATACAAAGAACTCAAGAAATTAGACTCCAGACAACCAAATTACCCTATTAAAAAATGGGGTATAGAGCTTAACAAAGAATTTTCAACGGAAGAAACTCGAATGGCCGAGAAGCATCTAAAGAAATGTTCAGCATCCTTAGTCGTCAGGGAAATGCAAATCAAAACAACCCTGAGATTCCATCTCACACCAGTCAGAATGGCTAAGATTAAAAACTCAGGTGATAGTAGATGCTGGCGAGGGTGTGGAGAAAGAGGAACACTCCTCCATTGTTGGTGGGACTGCAAGATGGTGCAACCACTTTGGAAATCAGTCTGGCGGTTCCTCAGAAAATTGAACATAGCATTACCCGAGGATCCAGCTATACCACTCCTAGGCATATACCCAGAAGATGCTCGAACATATAACAAGGACATATGCTCAACTATGTTCATAGCAGCCTTATTTATAATAGCCAGGAGCTGGAAAGAACCCAGATGTCCTTCAACTGAGGAATGGATTCAAAAAATGTGGTATATTTACACAATGGAGTATTACTCAGCTATTAAAAACAATGAATTCGAGAGGTTCCTAGGTAAATGGATGGAACTAGAAATTATCATCCTGAGTGAGGTAAGCCAATCACAAAAGAAGACACATGGTATTCACTCACTGATTATTGGATATTAGCCTAGAACCTTGAAATGCCCAAGATGCAACTCACAGGCCACATGAAGCCCATAAAGAAGGAAGACCAAGTGAGGGTGATTCGGTCCTTCTTAGAAGGAGCAACAAAATACTCAAGGGAGCAAATATGGAGACAAAGTGAGGGACAGAAACTGAAGGAGGGGCCGTCTCAAGACCACCCCACCTGAGTATCTATCCCATGTGCAATCACCAAAGGTAGATGCTGATGTGGAAGACAGGAAGTGCATGCTGATAAGAGCCTGATATGGATATCTCCTCAGAGGCCTTCAAGAGTCAGACATATTCAGAGGCAGATGCTCACAACTAGCCATTGAACTGACCATGGGGTTCTCAATGGAGGAGTTAGAGTGAAGACTGAAGGAGCTGAAAGGGTTTGTGGCACCATGAGGAGAGCAACAATACCAACCAACCACAGCTCCCAGGGTCTAAACCACCAGCCTGGGAGCACTTAGGGGGGGATCCAGGGCTTCAGCTGAATATGTAAAAGTGGAGGGCCCTGCTGGGCATAGGTGGAAGAAGAGAACCTTGACCTCATGAAGGCTGGATGCCCCAGGGGGTGGGA
>NW_021604688.1:10477816-10499178 GCF_004785775.1 Grammomys surdaster | reverse complement strand
AAAAAAAAAAAAAAAAAAAAAAAAAAAAAAAAAAAAAAAAAAGATATAGAACTCTCAGCTCCTCCAGGGCCTTTCCTGCCTGGATACTGCTATGTTTCTCACTGTTAGGATGTTCTGAACCTCAGAACAACTAAGCCACCCCCAATTAAATGGTGTGATTTATAAGAAAAAAAAAAAAATGAGTGTGCAGTGATACCTTGGCTGAGGACTCGTGATTTGAGATTCAGTCATGGTCCTTCGTGTCAAGCAGCATAATGCAGTTTGAAATTATTTGTGATTCTCTACCTATTATTATCAATGGAAAAACAAAAAAATTAAAGAAGAGGAGGAGGAGGAGAAGAAGAGGAAGAGGAAGAGGAAGAGGAAGAGGAAGAAGAAGAAGAAGAAGAAGAAGAAGAAGAAGAAGAAGAAGAAGAAACAACAGAGAAAGGACAATCTGAAAGGGACCTTTTCAAAAGTGAAACTTTCCATCTGAGCAGCTCAAGCATGCTGTCTTCAACATTATCACTGCATTAACATTATTAGTGCCGCCACTGTTGGGCCCCAAAGACCTGAGAGCTCACCAGAAGAACACCTTGCGTCTTTGTCTTAGGGAATCATACATTGTTGTACTGACATTTAAACAAGATTTTTAAAAATGCAAAAACCAAAACGTTTTCAACCAACACTTAGAAAAATGTATTTAAAACTGTTTATTTTACTTTTAGTGAAATGCCTGACTTTGTACTGCACGTGCCATTTATTAGTACGGCATGTGTCATGTAATTGATATTGGGCTGTAGATATTCCATTACACACTTGTGCAATACTTCTATGAGTTGGGTTTTTGCAAATAGGGATTATTTTACTTGAGGTAAGCTTTTACATAAACTGTAACTGACCAGCTTATCAGGTAGAATACACGTTGGTGGGGGTGGCTGGTGGAGTGGCTTAGCTCTTAAGAGCACTGATTGCTCTTCCAGAGGCTCCAGATTCAGTTCTCAGAAGGGTGGTTTACAAATGTGTGTAACTCGAGTTCCAAGTGGTCCAGTGCCCTCTTCTGGTATCTGTGGACATCAGGCATACATAAAAATACATTTTGGGGCTAAATAATTATTGACTGCTAATTTTTTTATGTCTGTTTCAGAAATTTTATCTTTATTTTTCTCATCTATATTTTTAAAGTTTAATGCTACTGAGTGTGCAATCTTTTTGCTTAATTGTGTCAATAAAGTATTTGTAATGGGCCCTGTGCATGCAGACTGCAGGTTCATTAACTGATGAAACATGAAGCACATGGAACTCTCTTACCATGTTTTAGAAGAGAAGGAAATCGGGAGAGAGAAAAGAAGACTAGAAGGTGGAAGGACCCACGTTCTATGGCAGAAGAGGATAAAGGGCTGTGATTGGTGGTAAGCGAACTTGGCACCAAAGTAATCTGAGTGAACATATGAATTTGGAGGCTATGTGGTTCAGGGAGTAAGCAGTGATTTGAATACCCATGTCAAGATTGGGAAGGTGGCTTTGCTGTTGCTTTGTTAGTCTCCTAACAATGGCCTCCTTGTTCCTTTGTCAGATCTACTTCTCTGACCTCAAGTTTGATGTCTGGTGCTATAAGCAATTTTCTTCTATGTGGATAGGGACTGTCATAATTCCTATGCAGGCATGTTCTACATAGTTTACTCATGATTGCTATTGCTATGTATTGTAGAACTTTGTCACCAAGGACCTCATACATGCTAGGCAAGCCATTTGTCCCTTAGCTATAGCCTAACCTTTGTTCTTTGGGACTGTGTCTTGAAATGTAGTTTAAACTGAGTTGGGATTTACTATGTGGCTCAAGCTGGCTTCAAAGTAAGTATCCTGCCATCATCATTGTTTTCTTGGATTATAAGCTTCTGCCACTATCCCTTGCCATGAAAATATTTAGTTTACATATATTTATTAATGAGGATGTAGTGAATTCCAAATTGCATTATAGATAATTGTATCATTATTATATTTTATTTATTTATATTATTATATTATTTATATTCATTTATATTGCTATATTATCATATTTATTAAATTGTTATTTAGAATAAATTAACACATGCAAACCATGATATATTTAAAAAAACAATAGTTGACCCTAATTCTTTCACCAAGTATAAAGTGCAAACTAGTCATGAAGAATACTTTTAGATATTAAATAGTAAATGTTCACATGTTTATTTCCCTGTGTGCCATTCTGTAACATTATCTGTAATTGAAAACCTCTGCCAGGATTGATAATTTTACTAATAATGTATATTTGATGTTTCATTCTGAATATAATTGGACTTGAGTTATAAAGACCCAGTACTTAACATCTGGAAAATAACATTCTGATTGTAGCTGAGACTTGGGGGAAAAAAAACCCACCATGTATCCTGTCAATATTCATTTGACAGAGACTTCCCTTTCCTGTTTCAAGAGATTTTCAATCTGCATACAGTTAGCTGCCAAAATTTTGGGATGAGTAGGGAAAATACAGTCAGATGTTTAGATGTTCTTCCTACATGAGACAACACAGTCAGGTCTCTGACACAACCAGGTGCCTTGAAGACAAAGCCAGCACATCTAGACCGTGTATTTGTGAACTTGTAAAGGAGATAGATAGATGTTGCTTTTATATAAGTATTAAAACAATTTGAAATAACCAGCTTTAAGATTAAAATGTGCATGATACAGTTTAGAGGAACATTGAGTTGTTGTCTACATTACATATAGTCTTACAACAGAATGTTGACAATTCCTTTTCAGGAGGTTAACAAATGCTGCTTTTGAAATGTCCAACTCTAATTGAATACTCAATTCTGGTCATTTTATCATTTCTATGTCTGTGGTTTAATAATATATGTACTGATAGGTTTTCTTGGCTTTTGCCTTTCTAGGGTCTCAAATTCTTACTGAAACTTTGCTAAGAGCATCTCATTGTCAGTGAGTTCAAATGACCAATAAAGAGAAAAGAATGCTTGCTTTCTGTCTTTAGCTCTGGAAATGTGGATTAAAGTGACAAATATACTGTGAAAATCTATAAATAGTGCTCACATATGGTAAAAATGCATTTTAAAAGTTCATGTCTAAGTGTTTAAACATATAATAAATGTGTAGCATTATGAAAAAATATGGTAACTCAGTTACATGGGAGCTACACAATAGCTCAGTATTACAATCCTAATATGTGTTGTACCCAGATAGTAGTCCTAGTCTTAGATGTACAGATTTTAAATACAGCAAATAGAACCAGGCAGCAAGAATAGAACCTGTCTCCAAGCTGGGGTCTGAAGGGAAGAAGGCAAATAGAAGTGGACATAGTGAAAATAGGATCCTTATTCCATGTGTTAATCAGCTGTCCACCACTGTGATAATTACTAAGGCAAATAACTTAAAAGGAGGAAGAACTTATTTGTGTCTAGGATTGCTTGGCTGTGCTGCTTTGGACCTATGGTGGCACACTGCCTCATGATGAAGAAGATGGTGAAGGAGATATGTTCACCTCACAGCAGACAGAAACAGAGAGAAGAGCTGGTCTACCATATCACTTCAAGGGCACATCCATGATTACCTCAATTCTTCTCACTAGACCTCAATTCATAAAGACTCCACCACCTCATAGAAAATTATAGACTGATGATCAAGACTTCAGGACATACATACAATACAAATGGGCTTTTGGGAGACATTTAAGATCCTAACTATAGCACTACACAGTATTAGAGGCTAAAGAGTTGGCTCATACTGAGAAGAGCTTTTGACTAAGAGAGAGGGAGCCCACAGCCAAGGCTAAGTTCTGTGCCATAGAGTTTGGACACATCTTTGTACAAAATGACTAAGTGCTAGAGATTAGCAATCTTGTCCTCTTTCCTTCATGTTCCCTTCTCCCAGTGTATATTTGCAAAGGAGGCTTAAAACTTTATTGTCTTATAGTTAGTGTCACAATACTCTGTAAAAGAAGGAATGTAACTATTTAGGGAACTATCTCAGTAATCCCTCCCTAGCTCTCCATCAACTCAAGCTACGAAGGACACACCTATATTGATCTAAGTTGTAAATAAAACAGAAATTGAAAGGAAAGAGAGAAAAGACTTATGGGAGAAGCATTAGGGGGGAAAACACAGCTGAGGCATGACAGGTAAAGCAACTAATGGGAAGTGGAACAAAGCATAATCTCAAGGCTACCCGAACAGCTTTGATGCATTTACTCTTCTATAGCAGAAGCTTTTCCCAGTCACCAGGAATCTGAATTGTGTTTTAGTAGGAGCTAAGAAACAGCTTAGCTTCATTAATGGGTTGATGTCATGCAGAATATAGGGAATGAATACCTGAGAAGATGACACATAAAGACAATACAAGGGGTATCAGGAGGGGGCAACCTTACCCAATCTACTTCATCTTATCAGTAATGGGGAGAAAATTAAGTGGAGGTTTTGAACATGGACAGAATTGTAAGCATGATTTGAGTCCCTCAAATTAAGTTACAGAAATTGTGACACCTTAGGGACCTGTGAACTGGCATATAGACATTGGTGTAGTTTTGGATCTCCTTGCTTTTCCAGCTCAAATTATGAATGCCTGTTCTCCTTTAAGAAATAGATTTAATGCAACAGCTGAGCTCTGTGATAAATTGTCTGAAACTAGTGTGGACCATCTGGCTGGCATGGATGGTCTTAAATAAATTGAACCCAAAGTAAGAAATATAAGGAGACACTAAGTTCCATCTTATTTGAGCTTGAGAGAATGCAGAGTTTAAAAAAACATGCACTGACTCTCAGAGACTGCTCATTGCAATATGGAGCATTGACTCGCCATAGATAATTATGACACCCTGACTAGTTCTAGACTGTCAAAGCAAAAATAGGACTGTAAAAGAATTCACAGATCTTAGATGCCAGACAGCCTCCAGGTTACCAACCACCCTGCTCTGATAAATCACAGTCACAGACTCAGTTTTTATTTGGCAGTAATGGAAATTTAGTGATTTCAAGCCCCTGTTTCTTGAGTTCTTTCTCTTATAGGTCCAAACTTAAAAGTACCTGTGCAGCTTTTGGGGCCATTCATTCTTAGGCATTTATTGACTATTTGCTATATGTCATACACTGTGACACTGCAAGTACACAGATAAATAAGATATGATACCTTTCCTTGTACAAATGTGGTCTAAGAAAAAGATGCCAGCAAAGCAACAAATGGAGCAGTAAGCCACAAAGCCTTGCTTGAGCAAGGCTTTAGTGTGAGCATAGTAGGAAAGGGTACCAAGTCAGGCTGGGGAAGATGGAGTATTCTTTAAACAAGGGGCATTTTTAGTAAATGTGCAAGATGGTCCAAATTGGGGATTTATGATGCCTTCTAGTAAGAAAGAGGAGTTTCCTAGAATGAGATAAAGCCTTGAAGCATGGATAGCCTAATTTTATCAGGGGATATTGTATTTCTCGTCTTTGTTTTAAGCATAAGAGATGTATTCTGGATGTATTGTATAGGAGAAAAATAAAAGGATAGATAGATAATGATGATGATATTCACATATAAATGTAGATATGTTTTAATTTGTATTCACCATAAGTAGGTTGGAGACTTGTTAATGAATAGAAGTTAAACTATTACAATAAATAAAACCCAAGTGAATAAGTTTAGCAGTATTCATTGGCTTGTTTCCTGATCAAATAACTCCAATGTTGTTGGTATTCCTGGGAAAAAAAGGAAGCTTTTCTCTGCATGAGCATTCAAAGAATCAAACACTTTCTGACTCTGCTCTTTCATGTTCAAGAATCCCTGGTCCAGAGTATACTTAAGCTAAGGAGTGGGGTGGGGAGAGGGGATGAAGTAGGTTCAATCCTTAATGAATTGTTCAATAGTGTAATGGAAATTAATTATCACAATGCTAGATTAAGAGATGAGACTTTAAGAATTGACTCTCATCTCAAGGCAGAATCCTCACTGATGAGACCTTTATAAAGGAGCTTGAAGAAGTGGATTTGTTCCTTTACCTCTCTTTCTCATGTGATGTCATAACATTTGGCTGTTATTATCTTCCCACAAATTGATGACTTATCCCATTTTACCCTTTTGTCTTCTGCTATGCTTAGACACAATGTCTGTTTCCTCTGGAGGATCTAGCAGCAAGATGCCATCTTGGAATCAGGCAGTAGCCAACCCAGGACATTACTTCTGTCAGTACATTGAAATTAGACTTAACTGCTCCCCTTCCAAAACTGTGAGAAATAAATTTCTGGCTTGTTTGTTGTTGTTGCTGCTGTTGTTGCTGTTTTGTTTGTTTTTTATAAATTATTGAGTCTTGGTAGCAAGAAGAATAGACCAGAATACTTTTCAATGGAGCTTATACTCATTTACTCATATTTTATTGAGTAAAGATAATTTTCACAGTTTTATTGAACTACAAAGATGACTAGATCAGAAAAATAATCTGGGCATGTGTTCAAGGAGGAAAATTCAGTTGTGATTGGCATCAAGCTTTTTTTATAGATATAAAATTTAAAATCAATAAAATTCATATAATCTACATTATTCTCAATGGGTCTAATATAAGATTTATCAGTGTAGTATATAAATTCTTTTCTGGTAAGTAAAAATAATGATTGAACATGCTTACAGTAGTGAAGTCAGACTAATGTTTATGTGGTAAAGGTCAGATGGTTGTGTTTGAAGGCTAATTCAACTTGTACCCCAGTTGTATGTGGTTTCTACAAAATGAATAGAAAACAAACAGAAAACAACAGTACCCTGTACCAATACAAGTACACAGAGAGAAAATGAATTCTGTTCTTGAATTATTTAATTCAATATACTTTAGTAATACTACATAAGGATAAAGAGAAAAATCTTAGGATGAATGTTTTGGGTGTTTGTTTTTTTGTTTGTTTGTTTTCTTCTTTTTTTCAGATTGACAAAAGGTAGAGTCATCTAGAAAAGAAAAACTTCAATTGAGAAAATGCTTTCATCAGTTCAGCCAAGTCTGGGGATTTATTTTCTTAATTAATGTTGATGTGAGAGTGAGGACTCTTGCCACTGAGCATACTGCCATCCCTGGGCAGGTTTCTCTGGGTTGTAGGAAAACAGGCTGAGCAAGCCATAAGGACCAAGCCAGTGAACAGCAGTAACGTGTACTTCTCCATGGTCAATGCTTCAGTTCTTGTCTTGAAATTCTTACCTGACTTTTCTTCTTGATGGATGGTGAATTGTAAGGTGAAATAAATTTTTTACTTTCCAAATTGCTGTGATCATAGTGTTTATTACAGCAATAGAAAACAAAGCAAAAACATTACAAATAAGGATTTTGAAACCATCTGACACCAGGAAAAACTCAAGTTTTTCTCTGGGAGATGTTATTATTATTCTGTTGTGGATCTAAAATGTCCCCTGAAAGCTCATGTATTTGAATAACTGACTACTGGCTGATGGTTATGTTAGGAAAGGTTGTAGAATCTTTAAGGCAGGAGGCCTTGTCAGACAGGTCATGTCAGGCAGGCCTTTAAAGGAGACATTGACATTCTGCTTTTAGTCACATCTTTGCTGACTTCTCTGCCAAGATATCCCCAACACAAGCCATAAACTTCTGCTTCCACAGACTAGCTATTCCCACTATTATGGCTGTTCTGCTGCCAAAGACTATGAACTCTGAAACTAGCCTCTACCGCATCTCCCAGAATCCTTTCTCTTTTAGGTTGTCTCTTTCAGGTATTTTGTTACAGAGATGATAATAGTAACTAATAAAATATGAGGATGGAAAGATGTGTGTATGGGTTTGTGTGGGGGCATGTGCATGTGAAGTAAGGAAAGATATAGGTTTAAATGGTCTTTGAAATTCAAGGAAATTTGAAGTCTAAATGTTTGAGGCTTAGTAATATGGAAAAAGAAATCAATGTATTCTTTCTGCATCACCAAAGCAAGAATATTTTGGTTTAAAATAATGAAAGTCTGAATACTAATTGATGCCATCCAAGAATAGTAGAATGGACTGCTTAGCAAATTAGAGATACAGATCACTTGAAGTGCCTGCCCTCATGTCAGGCCTGCCATAAAAAGAATTTCCTTAATACAGTAGACGGTGCCTAAAATATTTTCCTTTTCTAGATGAAATATTTCAATTTTCAATATTTCTGACAAGATGTATGGAATTTTTAAAACACAATTCCACGATATTCTGGACACCAACTATTACAATGATATATAATTGTAACGTTCAGTTCTGACACATGCAACACTTGTATATGGCCCATAGGTTAAAAGTTTCTATCACACAAGACTGTCCAAGAGGTCATCTGCCATCTCAGAAGATCAGAAGATCAATGGGCTATCTCCTGATTTCCCTTGACCATCTCATATAGCTGTACTGTATGAGGGTAGTTCATGGTATTCAAGCGAATACTATTCAAAGTATCGTTGCTCTGTCATAAAGAATTCAACTCAAAAAAGCCAACAGAGAGGATGTATAGAGTGAGATAAAAGAAAAAAAAACACAGAATTTTCTAAACGCTTTCAGAGGATGCCACCCCCACAGGGGCATGTGAAAACCAATGTGTTCATGTGTTCACCAGTTGGAAGTCTCAATCCAATGGGTTAAGACTATTAAGGGAAGTTTTATTTTAAGGCTCTGGATATTAAATTGTTAGTCATTTGTGATCATTTTTAGAGATTTGGAGACATATGGAACTGAAGATTTTAGTCATGAAATCATACTTTGATATTCTGCAACCAATCTCCAAACAGAAGCTACCTTGAGAACTCTAGTGACTAATCATCTCATGAGCACGCAAGAGGGACTAATCACTCCTGGCATTCTATGTCACACAAATTCTTGTGTTTTGAACCACAAACTAAGAGAAATTATAATAAAAGAGAGCCTTAAGATTGTGAATACTCAAATAATTCTAGGAGTTTTTAATGTTTCCTACCAAAGAAATGAGAGAAAAAGATCAAAATGGGCATTTTATATTAGAAACAGTGTCTGTTCAATTGAGCATTATCACAATGATTCTTCCAGATATTTCAGGCTAAACTAAAGTTCCTGATTGGACAAATGACAGAAGACTGTACCGTTAAGTTAGCTGGAAGTATGGATGAAGTCATCAACATGACTACCCTGCCCTTTCCCCCATACAGCTGCAATCATTTAATGAGCATAGTTTCCCATGAAAGCGAACATTGAGAAATTATAATAATGTAGAATTTAGAATATAACGGACAGGCACAATGCCATTCTGTCATTTCAAGAAAACAGTAAATATATTATACTCATTGTTAATGAAAATATATGCCTTTTAAAGCCAAATTAGCTGCATGAACCATGGAACCATGGTAGCTTCTCAACACAATAAGAAGTTTCTGGAGGTTAGAGATGATATTTAAAAGTGTGATATTCTTGATATTGCATTAATGTCTGTCTGAGTAATCTGTATAATTCTGTTTGTCAATATTTCCAAATGACTAGTATCAAATGTCATAAAGTCATACACAGATAAATTCCTACTCAATAAACCAGTGAATGTTTTATGTACTAAAGAACAGAGATCTATTTTCAGGTTCTCAGAAACGTCAACCTATTGTGTTTTGATAAGCTATCAAACATGAGTACCCAATGATCTAAGGGAGTTACTGATGCATCCCTCGTTATTTTCTCCTATACATTTTTATTGAAACAAGTTTTCTTTTTGGAGTATAAATTTTTTAAAAAAGAAGAGGAACTGTAATAGGTTGAATGCATAGGCAAATTCAGGAATCTAGTTGTCAGTCAATATGGTGTGCATGCCTTTAATCTTAGTTTCTGAAAGGCAGAAGCAGAGACAGACAGATTTCTGTGAGTTTAAGGACAGACTGGTCTACATATAAAGTTCCAGGCCGGCCAGGGATACATAATAACACCTTGTCTCAAAACAAACAAACAAACAAACAACAAACAAAAAATGGCTTTAAAATAATCTAGTTATTTAGCAAGCATTAAGTAAAGCAAGCCAGTCATTGAAAAACAAGACAAAATAATGTCATGTATCTTTAAATTCTTTTCTTTTGAAAAGTAGAACTTTTTTTTAATAAAAACATGTATACACATATGTAATTAATTGTAATTGTTATAAATAAATAATTCCCATTAAAGGTATGTTAAATTCAAATATTGTAACTGTCCTTATAAACTCATAAAAGCTATAGCTATCTGCATAAGACCTGTACAAGACTGGACTAGTCAACACTTTATTTAGGATAAGGGAGAAACCCACTAGGTCCTACCATTTTCTGAGACACTATAGTTAATTCTCAGTTGTTGCAGGAGAGGGAATCATTTTCTTTAGTAGTAGAGTCACTGCTAAGTTGTCCTTGTTCCAGTAAACAACCCTTCACTCACACCTGAGGCTAAACATTCTAATTCAACTCAGTTGACCATGCAGAAAAAGAGGCCATGAAAGAAGGAGGGGGAAATGTAGAGAAGGAAGGTTCTGGCACAAGAGGGAGGGAGATGAGAGAGGGCAATGGGGTTTGAAACAACTATATTTTTCATATATAAATGTATAAAACTGTTGAACAAAAAAAAAACAATAAAAAAAAACCTCTTAGGATTGTGTTTCCTGACCTAATAACAATCAGGGGGATGTTTACTATTATCTTAGCTTTTACTTTTTTTTTATGATTTTCTTAATTGGAGAATCAGAAACAGGATGAGAGATTATTTGGATCATGCAATGAATTGCAAAATTCTTTCATAGAAATTCAACTGAATGTCACCCACCTCGGATTCACTTTTGGCTGACTGGTGAGATGATTCTTGAGTTAGCACAGTAATGAGTAGGTGATGATAGAAGTCTCAGTGTGAACCCAAACTAATGAAGGTACATATTCACATATTATTTGTTTTTAAAATAGTACAGAATGTAAAAGTAACTAGAGTTAGCTATATCCAGTTAACTAGAATATTAGAATTCTTCACCAAGGAGAGTGGAGAATTATATCAAATTGGAAAGAAAAGAGGACACCTCTGCAGGAGTTTGTTGTGGAGATTAAATTTTCACTCTGCAGGAGTGAAAATGAAGAAATTCGTTAGAAATTTCAGTGTGAGGGTTGCAGAGGAATTCAAGAAGCTGAAATGGACAACTCAGCCACTACAAGGTGAATCACTTATCTTATGTTTGGCTTTGGGTGTGAGTTCTTTACATCTAGAATCCAACGGGGAAGGCTGTTTGTTTGAATTCTCTTATTTCCCATGTGTTCCAACTACATATTGACCCAGGGGTTGTTTTCTAAGGTAAAGTATCAGGGCATAGAATAAATTCAGTCTCTTTTCACTGAACAGGATCTGGCAATCAAGGAGACATTTTTCTGTGTTTCTATATAACTAAACTCCAGTGTCCATTTTAGAGTTTAAAGTATACTTTGATAGAAAATGAGGCAAGATACTTCCATTCTAAACAAACAAACAAAAAACAATAAATGAATGGAATAATTTCCTCAAAAAGAATGCAAAAACAGAAAAAGCATCCTTAAAAAATTTTAAAGTAGAAAAATACTGAGGTGTTTATGAGAAGCCAAGTTTTCATATTTTTGGAGCATGTTAATTTATTAGTAAGCACTAGATGTCACTGGTGTACAGCATTTGAAATTGTTTCATGCCAAGCTAATGCTGTTTGCTGTGAGACTAGAATTTGAGGTTTTGCTTTCACACAGACTACTTCCTCTTCTACCTGGAGTCAAGAGGGTATAGGACAGAAAGCTTAAATCTCTTCTGTGCCTTTGACTTGTAAAGAAAAATGAACATGGCAGAAGTGTTCCTGATTAGATCTGGGGGAAAAAGGATGATGTGTTCTTGCTGGGTGTATCAGGAGAGATGAGGTTCTGTCACTCTATAGATATAGACCTGGAATACCAACTTAAAATTGATTGTTACAGGTATGAGTCACTGTTGTCTATATGCCTGGTTAGTGCATTTGGTGCAGCATGAGCAGTGTATCGTGTGATCAAGTTATTTCATCACACTGGTGATTTCAGAAGTAAGAACCTGAATCTTTTTGGATGAACAAAACAAATAGATCTCATAAGTCTTATCAGATTACCATCAGTTAATTCATCTTTATGAGAGCTGGCTGCCTGGTTATTCATGATCTCCATCTTTCCATCTGGACATTTTCAGATGAAGTCAACAGTGATAGCATATGGGAAAATCTACTACTGCAGCACTCAGACCAATATAGTATACATCCTCAAATATAGCAAAAAGATAGATGAGAAAGCAAGGAAGCAAACAGCCCTTGGCAATTTTAGACATTCCAGATAAGGTTCTGGAGAACTGGCCCTTTGCCTAAAGTGTGTCCTTCATCTCTGTGCTCCAGACCTATTATCATCATCTAGAGCTACCCAGCAAAACAAATCTTCCTTTCTGGGAAGTAGGGTGCTGGTGATTTGCCAAAGCCTGTTTTGCAGCCCCATTAGCTTGTCATCACTGAGCAAATACTGATCTCACCTCAGCGCTCCTTTAATCCGGCCTTTCAGTAGCTTCAGATTTCTCCCTGAAGCTTAGCCTGTAATAAGTGCTTGTTCGGAAGCACTAGATCTGATATGAAAGGGACATTGGTCCTACAGAAGATTAGGGTGAGGTCAGGGAATCCAAAAATGGTTAAAGGGAAAGAACAGAGTGTATTGGGGGTAAAGGTAATAAAAAAAATAGAGATTGGGTGCTGGGGAAGTACAAGGTATTTCTGACCTTTGAGCCCCACGGTAGGATTTCTCAGTCAGGCATTATTCATTGCTAGAGAGATGTGAATTTTCTGATAGCTTGACTGTTTTGGTGGTTGTAATACTACACCATAGATTCAGGTTATTTTATAATCAGCAGGCATTTATTTTTCACACATAGAGAGGCTAGCAGGTTCAAGATTAAGGCATTAAGGAGATTTGATGTCTCGGTATGACCTAACTCCTTTTTACTTTATAGATGGCTTCTTTTCATCTGTGCAAGGATCCAGGAATCCAATACTTTAAAAGAATCACAAACTCTGTTCAGGCATAATGTGGAGAATATAGAGACAGAGATCTCTTTGGGGCATCCTTATAAGGATACTGCTCTGGTTCATGAAGTCCTAGCCTCTACAACTCACATGCTCCAAATGTCCACCCCTGATACCTCTTACACTGTAAATTTAATTTCAGCATAAACATTTTGGAGAGTGAAGCTTTCTGATCACAGCATTCATTTTTGTTTCCCCCAAATTAATATGTTTTAATGCAAAATGTTTTTAATATATTCTAGGAGCCTCAAATTTCAAATCATTCCAGTGCTAACAGACTAATTTTCAAAATTTCATCAAAATCAGACATCCATGATATTCAAGGTGCAAATTTCTCTTCTGTGTACCTGTCAAATCAGATATGAGTGGACAGACAGAACAGATACTGTCACTTCCACGGGGAGAAATAGGAAAGTAATCAGTGAAATGATGGGTGAATGATGGTGAACCATAAAGCTTACTATGTTCCTTAGAGTCACTGGGCTAATGTTAGCAACACAGTGGTGCTCAGTGGAACTCTGCCTTCATGAAGGCTTTGTGTTTTACACGTGCATGGTTCTCCTAGAGCTTGAGTCACATACTTACAGATCTTGAGAATTCTGTGTGTTCTCAAGAGGGGGTCTGTGCTTAATGTGATGAACAGTACAGACTTTCAACTCATTGCTTAGATAGTTCATCAGCCAAATAGAAAATTGTATTGCTTATAAATTCTAGCTACCACATATTACTTGGATACAAACACAAGAGAGTTGAATTTGTTGCTATCGTACATTGTGAAAGGATAACTTGGTGCCCATCACACCAGAATGCCCTGACATCACTGGTGACATTTTTACCCACATTTTTCCCCAAAGTTAGAAATTCTCTGCTGTTCTCTCTTTCTTTATGAGTCCAGGACTGCCCACAGGAGTTTCTTCACATAAGTTCTGTGTTTTTCTCAAATGAACCTCAAAACTCTTCCATTCTCTACCTATTGTCTTGTTCCAATGTTGCTTCTGTAGTTTTAGGTCCTTTCTCAATCTTCTTCCCATTTCTGTGTACCAATCTGTCTTAGTCCATTAAACTATAACAGGATATCACAGATTTGGCAGTTTTTAAACAATACAAACTTAGTCTTCACTTTTTTGTGGGTTTAAGAAATCCAAGATGAAGTTGCTGGCAGGTTGGTATTGGGTGGTGGCTTATTTCCTGTTCAACAGTTAGCTTCTTCTTGTGTCTTCATGGGGCCAAAGAGCAGGAGGTATTTCTCTTCTCTTCTTTTTACAAAGACACTAATTTTTACTAATTCCATTTGTGAGGGCTTAGCTTTCATGAGCCAATCTCATTAACTCTGATTACTTTTTTATAAAAGAGATTTTTTATAAAAGAATTTTGTATATATATATTTTATTTGTATATTTTGCCTGCAAGATGTATAAAGTCAAATGCATGCCTGATGCCTCTGAATGCTGGAAGATGGCATCAGATGGTATCAGATCTCCAAGAACTGGAGTTACAAGTTGTTGTATGATACCTTGTAGATGCTGGGAAGCAAACACAAATCCTCTGCTATCTCTCCAGCACAAGGAGGACTGGAGTTTAGTGTATGTGTATTGGAGAACAAAAATATTCAGATCATAAAAATAGTTTTTATTGCTGTTTTCTGAGACTGAGATGAGCAGAAAAACTCTATGTGAGTGGATGGCACAGGGGCCATTTGTGAGAAACAACCAACTGACACATCTCTTCTGAACTTGGCTCATTTCCCTTTTGTTGCACAGCTCACTTTCTGCTCTCTTCCAATAGGAACTGGCTCCTTCCTTTTGTGAATCCATGTTTTTCTCTCTCCCATGGTTCATTTGGGTTTGACAGTCTCTACATGTTCTGATTCAAGTCAAGCATTATCAATTAACAGTTTCTGGTGTACAAACCAGGCCAGAGTTCTTTTGGATTTGATAAACATAAAAGAGCTACCTTTTCTTTTTGGAATAGATCAGTAGGAATGATGGAAACCTGAGGTATGGCGCACCTTTGTTCTTTCTTCTTGTTTCATACAGAATGAGGAAAAACAAGCAAGATGTAGAGTTGTGAATTTAGTAGAAGAAGTGACAAACAGCTCGATATTCTGAACCTCACAGGAAATGACCTTGTAATTCCATTGTCAAGTTACTTAATTTTCTTTAGATTTTCTGTCATGAAAACCATAAGGATCTTAACTTAAGAAGTCCAAGAAGTGTCTAAAATGCTATTGTTTACATTGTACATTTATACATATTATACCTTCCATTTGTACTATAAGTTGTCAGCTCAGTTTAGTGGAGATCTAAATTGGTATCTTTTCAGGAAAATAAAACTATAATGAAATATTTGATTGTCTCAATTTATTATCATTTTATGACTTGAAGCATACATATTAGCTTTCCCAGAAAGAGGTAATATTTAGGACAGACTGAAACAGTATTTTCAGCAATTTGACACATCCTAATGAAGGAATTTAGTGAATATGTTTCTCACTAGCCCCTGGGCCTTTTTCTTAAAGGTTGTGATGATTTGTAGGTACCGAGGCTCAGTAATGTTCTTCTGTTTTCTTCTAACAAAGATCAAAAGTAGAAGGGAAAAATGTCATTCTCGGAGTTTAAGCTCAACTAATATAATTGAAGGAGGGAAATCAGAGTTAAACCTGAACTTGAATGTGCAAGTCAAGTTTTGTAGACTTTTTTCTCTACCTCCATCCCTTTTACCTTCGCGGTAGAAGTAGCAAGGACCTTAGTCAACATCCTTATTTTGTACATGAGGAGACCCTAGAGGCTAATTAAACAGTTGAACCAGTCTTACAAAGCATATCTGTCAAGAAACCGAATTCTTAGTGTTCTTTAGATACAACAAGTTGTGTGTGCATACTTGCTATAAGATAAATTGTTTGATGTTATTTGAAATGATGGGTTTTCTCCATTAATGAAGTAATGAGGTTCAGTATATTTATACATATACATACACATATGCATATGCATGTGTATATGCATACACATATACATGATCATGAAATCTATGGAGAAACTTAAAAGTAAAACTCTTATCTGTCATTTACTGTTTTCTCAAAGCAGCATATTTTCCTGCTACTGTGTACACTTCAGTTTTCTTCCTTCCCTTCTGTTTTTATTGTTTCTTTGCCTTTATGGATAGAGCTTTTCTACTCTCAGTCTGGCTCAACACATATCTCTTACTAGGAGGTACACAATTAGTAATGATGAGCTGGGGTTATGCTAGGTCTTTCTGAGCTCTGATGATGTATTAGTTCTCGTTCTTGTGGCTTCCCATGCGGCTTACAGCAATAACACAACTGCAAGATAAATGGCCACTAATCTGAAGGAAAGTCTCTTGAAGCAAGTCTCCAGGTTCCAAGCTAGACTTGTCCCATCTACTCACTGTAGGCGCGTGTGAAGACAGTCAATGAATGTTGATTCAATTTATCAGGGGCACAAGGCAAGGCTGAATATCTAATATGCTGGAGGTCAGACTTAAGGCTCAAAAAGGTCTTTAGATGCTGGGGTAATAGCCTAAATCCAATAAGACAAAACTTACAGGGAATAATGTGAGGTCTTGCACTTCAGTCAGTAAATTCAATTTGGGGAGATGTAGCTTAACATTAGAACTGAGAAAAAAATCTCTGGGGTATCTTAGCTGACTATAAACTTGATGTGAATCCACAGTAACAGGATTGTTGAAGACGAAGTCAGTCTTGGTTGAATCCATTAAGTTTAGTCTCTACTGTGACAGCAGCCATCATCTTGGCTCTTGTTGAACAATACCTGGAATTTTATATTTTGTTTTGGGTATTTTTCTTATAATGACAGAGACATACAATGGTGTATTTAGTATAAGAGAAATGCAACTGTTACCATTCTTTCCTTTACTTATTCATTATATATCTTTTTAGTGCCCATCATGATTCTGGATCTTATCTTGACAGTAGAGATAGAAAAGCAAATAAATAAACATCTGAAGGATCTCAGAAAAACAGCAAAGACTAAATATGTTAATATGCATCTTTTAAGATGCTCAAATGACCAGTATTCATTTTATGTGTGCTCAAACAGAATAACATCTGGGCTGAGACTTTCCACTGATAGAGTTTTGTTTGCAATTTTGACACACAAGCATAAGTTGATTGATTTCATACAGGTCATAGAAGGAAGTCAAATCTAGCAAAATCTCAACTCCATGAGTCTTAGAATTCTCAACAATCCAATTGGCATATCTCTGTCCATGTTCTTTTTACAAGATGATTATTTTTCAATTTTCCTATGAATGGAATTAATAAGTGAGATTAAGAAGGTAAAGAAAGTGCATCTGTATCTAGAGAAGTTCCTATTGGTCTCCTGGCCCAAGAATCCTGATCAAGCCTATAGAAATGGTGTTGTCTAATTATCAATATTTAGAATTGTTGTAGGAGTCCTACAACCCTAAGAGAGCCCCAAATCCTAGAGTGGCTTTGGTTGATCCTGGTTGGAAATAGATAAGCCACTATCAAGTGACATTAAAATGTATCTGGTTTCTGGGTAGAGAGAGACTGTATCACTAAGAGATATGTAGAAACTGCCATTTTATTAATTTTATTAATTTTGTAATAATGCACCTGGGCTTCCTATATGCTGGAAAAATTAAAACCTCTATTGAAGTATAAAGGGCTGTGGGCTGCAGCATCCCACCATTTCTTCTCACCTCTGCTTTCCTAAGTAGAGCCATCTTTATTCTGAAGCAGCCACACATCCTTTTGCAGATGTCACATTATAATGTCTGGTCTGACTCCTCCGGTCAGAAATAATTTTTCTCTGTTGGCATTTCTATGGATTTTTTCATATTTATTCTCAAACAGTTATTAAATTGTATTACAATTCCCCAGCTCAAACTCATTCATCAGTAAATATTTGTCAAGCACCTGCTCTTGCACAAGGAGAAGTAATTGGACCTGATCTTGGGGGACTTTCAGGACAATTGAGGATCAGATCAGGATAGAGGAGCCTCCACAGGATGGTGTTGGAGTGAGTCTGTGGTACAGCTCTGAGAAGTACATTTCCTAGAGACAAGAAAAGTTTGTGGGGACCAATGATCAGGGAAGGTTCCTGGGGGAACCAGAACTTACTCAGTTTGCTTATACTAGGGAAGCTGGGTTCATAGTAATCACTTTTACACACACACACACAAACACATACAAACACACAAATATATACACACATAAACACACACACTAACAAACACACACAAACGTAGACATACAAACACACAAATATACACAAACACATACACACACAAACACATACATACAAATACACCCCCCCCACAAACACACACCCACTAGAATCTCAGATTTTCAGGGTTTATGCCACAAATCATCAAATATTGTATTATAGCAACTATAGCTATAACTTAAAATGAAAGTCTCATTTAAAAATATAAGTCCCATTGAATCTAAAGGTATTGTTATGTTAAAAAATAGTTTAAAAAAAGCCTGTCAATATGAGTGTTCTTAAACATCAATATTTGAAAAATGATAGTTTGCCCAAATACTGCTTGCCCCTTTTATTTTACTTCAAGGTCAGAGTCAGTTTTTGTATTATCTTATTAACAGTGTTCCTCTAAGTCAGCCAAGTTATTCTCTTTCTAAAGATCATTTATTCTGTAGAAAAATACCTCCTAACTTGTATAAACATAGATATCAAATACAATACTAAAAATAAAAATCAATGCTGGAATAAGTGGTATTTTGGGGTTCTTTTTATATCAGGTGGTTCCCTCAGTTTCCTGTTTTCTGAGAGATATTTTTTCTTGATTTATTTTGCCATTTACTTTTTCCTCAATGAAGTTTAATTGCTCTTTTCCAAGATCAATTGTTTGGCAAAGCTCTTGAAATACCTCATGTTTCTTTCTATTAATAAATAAGGAATTAAAATTATTTTATTGAATGTAGAGCATTGTTTTAGTCTTTGGGAGGAAAGGAGATTTTAGGAAAGGAGAAGTCAGAGTCTTTGACTCCAAGAAGTTAATAGTCTTATAGATGTACTAACTAACACTAACAATTTTTATAACCATGCGTGTTCCATCTACCTAGAATTTCCTTCAGGAAGTCACAAAAGGATACATTGAATCAGTGAGGTAGGAACATTCCCTAAATATTCCGATTAAGCTTTGGACATATTCTTCATGAATTTATTTATTTTTTGCCTTGGGGCATACTTAGTGTAAAAATCTGGGGTTCTACTTTTGGCATTCTGTTTATAGGGACTTATCCATCTGGCATATCTGCTGAACCTCTCTAATAATTCCACTCATTCAGTAATTATGTCTTCCAGTGTTAAGTCTTAGCACTCTCTTCTCTTACTCTGGCATCTACAATGTCACAGAATATTTAATAAGAGGGATACATGTTGCCTTATGAATTCCAAGGACCTCTACTTTGGCTCTACCAACACTTTTCTGGTGCAAGGATATCACCTAAATTTTTCCCTCGGCCTCTGTGTGGTGATTTGAATAAGCTTGGCCCAGGGAGTGGCACTATTAGAAGATATGGCCTTGTTGGAGGAAGTGTGTCACTGTAGGGATGGGCAATAAGACTGTCTTCCTAACCACATGGGAACCAGTCTCCTCCTAGTGGCCTTCAGATGAAGATGTAGACCTCTCAGCTTCTCTTGAACTATGCCTGCCTGAAATCAGCCATGCCTTGATGATAATGGACTGAACCTCTGAACCTGTTAAATTAAATGTTGTCCTTATAAGAGTTGCCTTGGTCATGGTGTTTGCTCACAGCAATAAAATCCTAACTCTGACATTGTTTCCATGTCTGAAAACTAGAGAGAAAGGGCATCCTCTCTGAAGACCACAGAATGCAAAATGTCATACAGGAGGCTGTATTGTGATGACATTAGTAAACTACATGAGATGTGATAACAAAATCATTAAATACAACCATATGGAGTCGATCATTACATTTCCTTTGGATTTGTATAGTTTAGACCCTCCCCCCCCAATTTTCTTAAAAATCTCAGTTTTCTGTATTCTCTCATTGTTGTCACAAAATACAAATCAAAAGCAACTTAAGAAAGAGGTCATTCTGGCCCACCATTTGAAGGTGTGGTTCATAATGGCTGGGAAGGTAGGACAGTGGAAATGCGAGGAGGCAGCTGGCATATCACAATCAGGAAAGAGAGACAAAGGAATGAATGCTGGAGCTTTGATTCCTTCCTTCCTTCCTTCCTTCCTTCCTTCCTTCCTTCCTTCCTTCCTTTCTCTCTCTCTCTCTCTCTCTCTCTCTCTCTCTCTCTCTCTCTCTTTCTTTCTTTCTTTCTTTCTTTCTTTCCTTCCTCCTGGAGAGTCCTCATGAGAACATAATATCCACTTTTATGGTAAGACTTCCTACCTCACTTAACCCAATCAAGAACTTCCATCATAGTTATGCTTAGAGTGTATTTCTCAGGTAGTTCTAGACTCTCCCAAGTTGACAATCAAGATTACCATCATACCACCCTTTCTCTCTCTTCCGCCAAACCATAAGGAATTTGGGAAGCAGACATACTAAGACACTAATAAGGGAAAGACACCCTACTCCCTTTCCCCCTTTGTTTTCTATCTTTAAAAAAAGGTGTGCTTGTTCTTGAGATCATTTGAAGAAGGTAAAGCCACTAGAATGTAAAATTTGTACATTAAGGAAATACAAGGCTATTTGAATGAAGGTATAAACTGTGTTACAGAAAAAGGCTTGATTGGTGCTTGAGGGCTGCAGCTCAAAGTAGAATACAAATATGGGAAATTGCACAGGGTGTTCTGCTTGGACAGTATGGATTTATGTCACTTTTTAGAACCTTCAGGAGTAATTTTGTTTGAACAGCAACAGTATCCTTCAGAAATGGTGGAATGAGCTTATTCCTAGGATTGGATTTCTTAAGCAAGCAATGTGTCATGGTTTCTCAAGGGTGCACTGACCTTGTCTGGGCCAGAATGATGATTCAGTTTGGTGCCTGAGGACAGTTTCAAACATCACATAATCTGTCGCTTGTGTGTATTTCTGTCTTCTCAAGAATCTTGGTTCTGAAGTTATGTTATACTGGCTGTGAGACAATCAGTATAGTAAGAGAAGGGAATGGGAGAGATTGATGTGATTATATTTTGTTAACACAAGTGTTTCAATTGAAATTCTAGGACTGTATTTTTCATGTGTCTGAAGTTTGGGAAATTTGGGGTTTCCATTCTTGAGTTCTTTGCTCTGAAAGGAAGGAAGGGAGGAAGGAAGGAAGGAAGGAAGGAAGGAAGGAAGGAAGGAAGGAAGGAAGGAAAAAAGGAAGGAAGGAAGGAAGGAAGGAAGGAAGGAAGGAAGGAAGGAAG
>NW_021604688.1:10448423-10477806 GCF_004785775.1 Grammomys surdaster | reverse complement strand
AGGAAGGAAGGAAGGAAGGAAGGAAGGAAGGAAGGAAGGAAGGAAGGCTGTCATGAGAAATATAACAAATGCAATAGTGTTGTTATATACCAGTCAGTCCTTGATGGACCCACCTATCATGCACAATATTTTTACTACCTATAAAGTAACATAAGAAATAGCATTTATGACAATTAATGGCTATAATTGAAAATTACAAAGTAGGAAGTTATTTGTATAAGTCAAAATATGATCTCTTATGAAAAAATAGGCTTCAGTGGTGTCCCGGAGGCTTTCCACACCAGTGGGTCCCACGTAAAGGAGAAAGTCTAAGGTTCCAGAGGCTGGAGGCTTCGGTGATGGCAGGCCCCAAAGACACGAGAAAGTCTAAGGTTCCAGTAGAGTTTATTTTCATGGCGGATGGTAGATGGATCTGGATGTACCCCCTGGAACTCAGGGCAGACCTGAGTTAAGTAGGGAGGGAGAAAGGGGGAGGTTCTGGGGAAGAATGCTTAATTGGCTCTGCCCTCTGGCCTTCATTAGTATGTAAATCTCTCTAGGGCCTGAGGCCTGTAGTCACGGTCTCTACCTGTGCACTTTGGGAAAGGCTGTAATGCCCTACGTGACTGAACAATTTAGGTCTATGGAGACTAGACTGCATGTCAGGACCCTGGATTCTGGGAACATGGCCGAACACCTGCTGTTTCTCCCTTGGAGTCTTGGGGTTCCAGGCCCATGCCTAACCAAGAACCAAGATGCCCTTACGCAGTCCCACAATCTCTGTATTATAAAACACAAATTTCCAAGTTGTCTGGGGGAAGATTATGACATTAATAAAAATGTTAAGAAAAAGCTGAAATCAGAGACTGTGTCCAGAGAAGCTTACTAGTACATTATGTGATCAAAGAACTAATAATCAGAATAGGGACTTTCTTTTGGATATGATGGAGACCTGTCACAGACTAATGGGAGTGCCTCTTTCTGTTGCTTTCAGATAAGGGATACAGCTTGATCTCAAATTCCATTTCTATAGAGATCATTTCACATAGCATTCTCAGCTGAAATGATGGACATGCAAAGCAACCCTTCTGAAGTCAAGGTAGTTTCAATCCTAGACATTGTGATAGTTAACTCTGCTGTCTGATCAACTTCCTAAGACCTGGTGGCTTTCCCCATTACCTAGAGAAAGGGAATTATCCTTCCTTCAGCTATCAGCAGAAAAAAGTCCAGAGCTGGTAAAAAGAAAGACTTTATATCACCAAACTAACCTGGGATCTCCCTCCCTGTGTTCAGGGAGATTAGTGAGAAAACATTCCTTAAGAGTCCTTATTTAGTACTTTGACATTTGAAGCCAAGGTAAAGGACAGGTTGTGAGCCCTTTGTTAGTGACCACAGAGCCTTGAGGCTGTGACCACAGAGGGGCTGGCAAAATGATTTAGCAGGTAAAGGCACTTAGTGGCAGGCCTGATGACCTGAGTTCAATCTCTGGGGTCCATATGGTTAAAATAAGGAACTAACTCCTGCATGCTGTCTTCTGACCTTCAGCCATGTCATGCATATGCACATAATGAATAAATAAATGAAATACTAAATTAATTAATTAATTAATTAAACTAAATCATGAAAAATATGGGGATAAGAGAGTGGGTGGCTTGGAAATTTGGGGAGGGAACAGTAACTAGAGTAATGTTTGTAGAGAACACAGTTGAGTGGTTTTCAGTACAGTGACTCCACTTGGTGCCACATCTTGATGATATTGGAAAATGAGCCATCAGTGTGCATTTATATGATGTAAATCAGCATTGTTGTTGATGTTGTTTTTGTTTGTTTGGCCTTTTTGTTGTTTTTGTTTGTTTTGTGTTTGGTTGTCTAGATTCCAGGAATGGTGTCCATGAGGAAAGCAATGCAGTCGAAGCCTAAAAGTGTGCTTTTTTTTTTTTCCATTTTGTTGTGAATAGTACAAAATTTGAGGAACTGCCTTTCTCCTATTCCCAAACTACTGTGTAAAGAAGTCACCCCTGATGTGGCCTGCCAGTGAAGTTCTATTACTATATTTTTGCATTTGCTCATTCCCAGACAATTTCCTCTTGGAGAGCCAGTTTTCTGTTTTTCATTTTTTAAATTATGTGTTAATCATGATTCTTCTGCAATCATTCATCAAGAATGCTATGGAGGGCACAAAGTAGAAGTTAAGTAGGAAGGTTGATGTGTAGACAAATGAGGATATTGGGGAGATAGATACTTGTTTATGCCATAAAATTTAATGTCAAAAAATAATTCAAGTCAATTGATACAAATAGGATAAAGGTTATGTAACAGGAAACATCTTCTTGAAGTATACAAAAAGGAGGCAGCCTATGGACAGGTAGAAATGTCAGGAGAAACATTTAAAGTTAGGAGAATAGAGGAGGTAATGTATTTGGGTAAGAGAGAGTGGGCTGACTTCTCCACATAGAGATTGAATTGGCCTGGAAATTAGAATGTACCTAAGAGGTAACTTATAAGCTTAAGTTCTGTTGGGATGGCCATTGAAGCAGTTAATAGAAGAGAAAAATATATGCTGATAGAATATATACTATGTTAAGGACTCTTGAACAGAATTTTAAAACTGTAATTTTAAAGTTGGAAGGAATGTAACTTGTCTTGGTTCCTAAAATTTTTGTATAAAAAAATTAGACAGAATTTTAAAAAGCGGATCTAAACTTAGAATCTCAGCCTTTGGGTAGACATAGCAGATTGCCCCTTTAACTTGATTTCCTAACTCAGGAAAATTTTATGTTGTTTGTTTGTGGGGATCGCTGGCAATCTTACTGCCTTCCAACACAGTGTCTGGCCCATATCAGGTGCTTAGCACATTTGTTAGCTGAAAACATGTGTGAGCCTTTCACAAAGTGATGATACGTGTTACATACATTGGAGCGGCCAAGAAAGTGTTGAAGAAAATACTTGGAGAAGTGGCAAACAGATATGGGGAGCTAATTTTTTCAGCTCAGTAATTCTTTAAATTAAAGAAATACCAGAAGGAAATCACAGAGCAAACACATGCTCTTTTCTAGTTCCTGGAATAGAAAAGCCAGGAAGAAGTCATATGATTTTGTACATAGTCTATATATTGCCTGGTAGAAATCACTGTTGACTGGTGGAATTGCTTTACTGAACAGGTATGAAAAGGCAAGGGATGTTCAAGGACATCTGAGGAGGACTTTGTACTTAGTCCTGTCATCTACTAAGACTCAGATCTCACAAATTACTCTGTAGTATGTTAAGTCTCAAGTCTGGCACAAGTGCCAGCCAGGGGCTTCATTACAGGTTTAGTTTAAGCACAGATGGATAATAGTGAGATGCCCTTTAAATGGTTTTCCAAATAGAAGTTTGAAATTGCCTCTATTACTAAGATTTGATGGAAACACTTGGCTAGGAATAGAAGGTGTAGGAGGTCGACATGAATCTCCATAGAGGGAACTGCTGTTGTAGTTGTAATCAGTCAGGAATAAGAACATATTATACAGGCAAGAGTTCTCTTAAGGGAGTTTTCCATAGTTCTAGTAATTGATCAATGGGTATTGAAATTCTGGATACTGGTCAGTAGGTATTCTATATTGATTAAATTTCATTAAGTGTATAATTGATTCCACATTATGACTGTTATCCTTCCATGCTGGTCATTCTATTATCCTTTCCAAGGTACATTTTAAAGTATAGTCTGGGTGGATGTTGTAGATCATGTTGAATGTCAAGAACCAAGTGACAATTCTAAATTTTTTTTTATGAAATTGCTGCAAGGTTTTCTTTCTATTTGAATCCCATTGATAGTGGGAATCTGGATTAGGAACAAGTTGCATCTCAGCTGCAGGATTCTGGGAAAGTTGCTTGATCTTTTCTGTGTCACTTTTCAACCTGCTGCTGATACCTGTCATACATTTCTATGACTCTCTTCCACATTGACATACAAGGTATGTCCTAAACAGTAAATTCCCCTTGCTTTGTTTCTTTTAGGCTTCTTTCTTTTCTTCCACAAATTTCTACAAAACTGTAGAAATTGTCTTCTGACAGTTAAGTACTCCTGTGTGAAGTTGTGTTTGGTAATAGAATGACCAGGCAGCCTGATTCAGGAGAGAAGTCAGACAACTTCTCTGCATTCTTCATGGAGTCTGAGATTGTTAATGAATTAATAGTCCTCAGAATAAAAAGAGACACCCCACATACTACAGTGGAATTACATCCTGATAAACTCAACATTAGGCAGAGAATGGTGTAAGTGGAGAAAAAAATCATTTAATGTGCCTCGCCTACAGACATCAGAACATGGTGGAGAGCTGGAGGTTTACCTCTGTGACTCTGTGGCTGATGGGAAGCTGTGGTTCACTGAGGATGGGCAGGACTGCAAGAGAGTCTTTGCACTGCAAATCACTAGCCAAAGAAAAGGCCAAAATTCAAAACTTGAAGCACAGTGTCTATTGATATCATTTTGTGAAGTTATGAAGTCAAAAACCAGCGAGCAGAACCATTGCAAGTTGGGGTTCATTTGCATTGCATTACCCTGTCTATGTCTTATTCTGTTCCACTTTCGTGCCTTTTGCATTTGTCTGGTTTTACATTTCATTACACAGAAGAGACAGTTAATAATGAGAGCAGCTGACAGTACTGAGCACTTAGCATGTAGAGTTGAGTCTGTCTAAATGCTTTCCATTCATGCTTTTATTTAATCCATATGACAACCCTCTGAAGTAGATGCTGTTATTGTCTTCATTTGATGTTTGACACTGCTGATCCAACTAAAGGGGACCCAAGTCCATTTCTGTCTCTGCCACTTTGGGCACATTGGTTTTAATAATCACACAAGCATCTTCTTACACATCCATTTCTGTTCTTCATGACTATGGAGCAAAGATGATCCCATTGCTCAGATGATTCTCTAGTCAGTAGTTCTTATTTCAAGTGCATTGTGAAATGTCTTGATTTTTTTGTTATCATTTATGCTCATAAAATTATTGCTGTTTCTTTCCATAGTCAATCAGGAATGTTTACTGGAAGGGTATATATGGTTTGCCCTTGGTTTCAGATGGTGTTATATCAGGTTTATTGGTTGTACATTTTTTTTTTTATTGAGAGAAGAGGCTATTTTTAATTTCCAACTTGCCATAAGGAGTTAAATTCTGATTTTATATAAAACAGAAGCAAACGTATGCATGTGTGTATATAAATATTTACATATTTACTTATAAAAAGATGTATACATCAATATTATTTATATAAAATGAAATCACATGCATACATAATATAATGTACATAATCATACACATATAAATGTAGGCATATGTGTACATATTTTGAGGTTTACCTATTTATTACATTGTGAATTGTACCTAAAGCATCCTCACATAAACACTCAGAATTATGCGCGAGTGACTATCCTGGCCTCCTATGATCCAGCCACATAGGTACATGACATTCATTATCACAGGAATTTTTATAGTCATATGAATTCAAGTTTGTGGGATGTTGATATTTCCTGGAAGTAATGTGTTGAGGGCTCAGTTGGCAGGAGAAGTTAGTATGAGATCTCTAGTGACCTTTGGGGGAAAAAACTATGCAAAGTAAAAAAGGTAAGGTCAATTCAAGTTCAATCCAAGTTGATATTGATACAGTGAAGTCATTAACACCAGCTCGAAAGTATCTTGTAGATTGTTTTTTATTGTACTGTTATCACCCAGTAGACCTGGTTCTGTTTGTATTCACATTGTATACCTGAATCTCATAATTTCCTAGTAATTGATATTTTTTCATAACTTTCATTATTATTGAAGGACAGGAGCAATGTTACAAAGCTGAGACTTGTCAGTTGTGAAATATTGCAGTGCCTTGTTCAGAGTTGTAGTTCAGAGAAGATACATGTTGGGATGTGAGAGATTACGCACAGTAGCCAGTACTGGGAGGATGGGCCAGGCTGAGGCTGAGGAAATGTTTCAGTTGCCCTGGACAAGTGGGGTACAGGAAGAAGTCAAGAAAAGAATATCAGCAAGAAACTGGGTCAAGAAAAATTGTCTGCTTGTAGTGAATGTTAATGAGGAAAACCTCAAACTGGGCACTGCTGGTACCTCAGCAAAGGTACACTGGGCATAGTCAACAGCCTCCCTAATTCTGTTCATTTATTTGAAATTTAGGTTCAGGCAATCAACTCACCACTACTCTTAACCTTGATTTTTATCTATTGTTGTCGGGACAGAGAGAGACAGTATGCAACTTGGATAATTGTAGAGTGCACGGACCATGATATGGGAGGAACTTGTGTGGAAGAGGTGAGGTGGATCATGTCCAGACCCCCAAAATCTCAAACATTGAGATTAAAATCTTATCCTGAGACTGGAAGGAATATGGCTAACTCCTTCCCTCTTTCTGTGCCTGCCTCAGAGGACAGTAACCTGGATACTCCCAACCAGGTGTATCAAGTGGTCATGTAGCTCAGCACCTGGAATTCTTCCCCATACAAATGAAGCATGTCAGTAGCCTTAGCCTTTAGCCAATGACCTTTTCCCTCCTTGGATATTCTCACACCCTTCCCCCAAATTATATAACCTTTGGTTCACCCAAAATAAAGGGTAAGCATTCAAACCCACCCAGAATAACAAAATACAAACAAGCTAAGATCATTTCAGAGAGCTGCTTCATCAAAGATCACCTAAAAGAGTGACACTAAGATTAGTGGTAACACTAAGATTCTCAAAGAAGTTCTTCTCTGTCCTCTTCTCTCGACTCTGGCACTTACTCCCAACAGGACTGAGATCTTGCTTATCTCAGATTCTCATTTCACCTCCTCCTGGACTGGTAGACAGCTGAGTCTGATGCCCTGGAGGGAAGAGACGGACTGTGAATCCCACCAGTCCCAGATTTCAGCCATTCCTTTCCCAGCTGGCGTATCAGAGGCCGAAGCATCTGGACACTGAGAGGAGAGGTGAAATCCAGAACCACAGGTAATGAACATGAGAACAGGCATGTGTGTGTGTGTGTATGTAGGCATGTGTGTGTGTGTGTGTGTAGGCATGTGTGTGTGTGTGTGTGTGTGTGTGTGTGTGTGTAGAGGGGTAATTCTTTGGGCCTTACCCTTTTATATTGTATATCAGACTTCTGGGGTTATAGTCACCTGTTTACCTCATGCCAGGACATAATTTTACTATAGACTCTGATATACATGATTCTGAACTCTTTACAAAAAAATAATGTGACATAATAACTTGAATAGCCATATTGGTTGAAAGCAATGCCGCTATTTAAATCCTCCTCCTCCTCTCTCTCTGTCTCTCTCTCTGTCTCTCTCTCTGTCTCTCTCTCTCTCTCTCTCTCTCTCTCTCTCTCTCTCTCCCTCTCTCTCTCTCTCTTTCTCTTTCTCTGTCTCTCTCCTCCCCCATCCACATTAGCTTTGGGCCTTCAAGAAAAATGATGCCAGTGTTTGTGTAATATTTTTGTTAATGGAGCACTTTGAGAAGGTATTTTTTAATTTAATCGCTCTTTCCCAATGTGCATGAAGCTTAAAGGTGGTCTTGCAAGGTATTTGCGACATACAAATAGGATGATCAGCTCAATTGATTCATTATTGATAATCTTTAGAGCAACTTGGTGAAGGTGTTACAGTGGGACAAAAATCAATTACAGTCTCTCTCAGTGCTCTTGGAAAGGTGTGAGGAGCTT
This sequence comes from Grammomys surdaster, assembly GCF_004785775.1. Taxonomy (NCBI): domain Eukaryota; kingdom Metazoa; phylum Chordata; class Mammalia; order Rodentia; family Muridae; genus Grammomys; species Grammomys surdaster. The sequence continues at coordinate 10,470,141 of NW_021604688.1, read as the reverse complement.
TGACTTATTTAGGAGCACCCACCTAGTCTCTCCTCTTTCTTTGATCCCTTAGGGAAAAGGAGCAGGAGAGCAGAATTAACTTGTAATGGCCCTTGTCTACTAGGATCCTCATGACAGGCCATCCTACACTTACTCTCCACTTTTTCAGTGGGTTACATGTTGCCAGTGGCCATTGAGAAACTTTCTGTCACTGCTACCACAGAGGCTTGCTTTACCAGTGGGTCAGCTCCTGTTGTGTAGCCATTAGTATTAAATATTTTACAACTATTTTGGAATTTTTTTATTTTAAAAAATGCAGATTTGCATAGAATTACAAGTAAATCTAGTATAAAGTGTTACCATATGCCCTTCGCATAGCTTTTACAAATGTTAAATTTTACATAACCAGAGTACAATCAGCAAAGCTCAAAAGTTAATGTCTTATTAATTTTTAATGTTATTGTCTTAAAATTAGGCTTCCCACAGGGTGGCTGTATTTCCACATCTTTTAGTAGATCTTGTCTGTAAATTGAAGATGTCCCCTCGGGGTCCCTTCTAATATTATCATCTGGTGTCTCTACCATAAGCTGTGACTTCATGTCTTTTGGCATAAACTGTGTGAGAAACATATTCTGTGATACTCTGAGAGATCCACTGGATAGAGCCTTATAATCCCAGTGTCCTGTTTTGAGGTCTAGAGCTGTTTTGCTTCTTTGTGATATAATATGGAAGAAAGCAACAGCTAAAATAATAAGAAACAAAGTTGTGCTGTTGTTATTCTTGTGCCTTTTGAGCCACTTGAGAAAGGGGCGACTAGGATAAGATGAGGAAGGATAAGCACAAATAACAGGCTAGGTTCTCTTTTCTCTACTTACCAGAGTTGTGTTACATTGGATTCATCATGGTTTAGTGATATCAACTCAAGGGAGGCAAGGACTCAATGCCAGGAATGCTCAGGATCATGTTCTTGAGTATAGTGAGCACAGAAACCAGAAGAGAGGATTGGATACACTGTAACTGGAATCACATGGTTGTGAACCACTACATGAGTGCTAGGATTCAAACCCAGGTCCTCTAAAAGAGCAGCTGGTACTCTAACCCGATGAGCCCTCTCATGTTCATTTCTTCCTTTGTAAATATTTACTGTAGGAGTCATGGGACAGACATACTGTGACACTACTAGTACAGTTATATGCAAAGAATGTGTGGCTTCTTTCTACATGGAATTCTCTGGGACAGAAAGGAGAAGGCATTAACTGCATGTATTTTCCAAAATGATACTTGTGTCTACCTACCTAACCATATTTTAACAACTCTGAGGAAATCACACAGTAAGTAACTCTACTCTCTCAATTGAGTACACAGAGGTTCAGCAACTTGGCCAGCAGTAGAATTGCAATGTTTGAATTTGGCAGACTGACTCCAGGATTCACAAAACTAACAACTTTATTACATTGCTTCTTGTGCAAATGTGTTTTAAAGGGAACTATATCGTGATAACAGGACATATAACTAGTGTGTACCCCTTTCACTCTTCTTGCTCTCTGGGTACTAGTATTGTTCCAGGGTCTTCACACACAATAGCTCTCTTCAATGCTGAAGTACCCTCCTGGATCACCAAGCCAATTCTGTTGGTTAGGTTACAGACAGACTGACCCTGGGTATACACAAGGGCTGATATAGTGTTAGCTTTGGAAAATGGTGTTTATGGGCACAACCTAGGGTGGTAGAAGAGGAAGAAAAGATCCTTGTGGTCAAAAAGAATAGACTATGTAAAGGTCCTGAATAACAAATACATGGGTGTTTGGGAAAGAAAAAAGCTTTATCATGCCTGGAGATCATACTAAGAGAAATTGAAGAGCTGGAAAGGAACACTAAGCAGATCTTATAAATTGTGCTCAGGGTTCTCAGGCTTCAGAAGCAAGTCCATGATTTTAAGCATTCATGTTTCATGGTCTTAGGTCCAAAGATAAACCTAGAAACTCTCTGTACTATCTGCTGGTTAGATACAAATAGCTTAACTCTCACAACACATAGGAATGTCTTAAAAAGAGCAAAGCACATAAACAGGAAATCTCTTTACTGAACTGATGGGTAGCTGCAACCTCTTGCCAAACTCTGGAGTTGTAGTTGATGGTTTCACTTTTATTTCCTGTCCCATAGTGACTATTGTGTAGTATTTGTGGGTTTTCTCATGATGGCAATTGTTCAAAACCCAGATTCACAAAGACATGGCATCATGAAGGAGATGCAGCTCTTCCTAATGTCCACACTTCAGAGATGGGACTAAAGGGATGGTTCAGCAATTAAAAACATGTCCTACCTTTGCTGAGTAGTACCAAGTTTGGTTCATAGCACTGACACTGAGTACTTCACAACCATCTCTAGCTCTGCTGCTAGGTGACCTGACACCTCTGTCTGGACTCCACAGGCACTTGCCCATAAACACATACTACCTCTGCCCCCATACACAAATGCTTTAAAAATCAATGCAAGGTTGACAGACATATACTAGTATGATGTCCTTGAATACAAAGACCTTCCCATAGCACTTCTCTGGATATTCTAAAATGGAGACCTAAGCTTCCTGAGGATGTATTTCCTGAATTGGGACTTCAAAGGAGAAGATTCATATAGTCATTATGACACTTTATTAAACAAGGCAAGAATAAAGTTGGAATTGCCACAGGAAATGTAAGGTGGTACCACTGTCTGAGGTAATACCACCAAACATGGGGCCATGGGTGAGGAGGGGGAGGCTAGTATTCAAGAAGAAAGCCTTAATCATTTTAGGTTGTAGAGCTTTTGAAAGTGCATCTATTAATTGACTTTGTGTGTGTGTGTGTGTGTGTGTGTGTGTGTGTGTATGTGTCACAGCACACATTGGAAGTCAAGGTACAATTTTGGGGGATCTATTTTTTCCTTCCACAATGTGTATCCCAAGATCTGGAGGGAACTCAGGTGTTCAGGTTTGCCAGCAAGAGCTTCTACCTGCTGAGCCATCTTATTAACCCAAGGTTGGGGGGGGCACTATAGAAATAAAGTGATTCAGGGAAGATAAAGGATTTGGATCCAGGATTACTTATTTAAAAAGGCTTAGTTTTTGAAATATATTAATGTTGGTTAATGAGCTCTAGTTGACACAGCTTCAAAATTCAATCTTAAGGTTTGTCATTTTCAGACAAATAATGTATGAATCTTCTGTAGTCAAACTGTGTCTGTAACTCTTGTTTTTCCACATTGCTGCTGTGGAATAAGCCAGGACTCTTTGATAAGTACACAGGCCTCTAAGCCATGTCTTGTCAAACAGTGGCAGCCTATACAGTGTCCTGCATTCAAGTATGGGTCTCAGCTTCTTTTGTTTTTCTTCCCAGAGTCACTGTAGGACTGCATAAGGGTATTATGGGTCATGGCTAGGCAGTTGCCTAGAACCCCAAGACTTTGTGTGAGAACAGTCAGGAGTTTGGAGCGCCCCCAGAACCCAGGGTCCTGAAAAGCAGTATAGTCTCCATAGAATTACATTGTTCAGTCACGTAGGCCAGACAGCCCCTCCCAAAGTGCACAGGTAGAGGGCGTGACTAGAGGCCTCAGGCCCTAGGGATTTACATACTAATGAAGGCCAGAGGGCAGAGCAAAGTAAGCATGCCTCCTCACATCCTCCCCGTTTCTCCCTCTCTATTTAACTTGGGACTAGCTTGAGTTTTACAGGGGTACAATCAGATCCATCTACCATCTGCCATGACAATAAAACCTTTTGGAACCAAGGACTTCCTCGTGTCATTGGGGCCACCGCCAAAGCCTCCAGGCCACTGGAACCTTAGACCTCCTGCCGCATGTGAGACCCACCGCAGTGTGCGTGGAAACCCACTGGGACTCCACAGCAGTGACCAATATTTTTCCCCACAAGTGACCAACAACTCACATCAGGCCATGAGCAGAGCAGCGAGTCTCAAGCCTGTAGGGACCCTCTCATCATGCCAGCCTGGCCTCAGAGGCCTCAGGTGACTCCTTAATTCCAACCTCCAGTAGGTGATCTCCTGAGATTTCTCACTGAGTACAAAAGCCTGCTCAAATCTCTTCTCCTGTCTGCCAGAGTCTGAAGGCTCTTTTAGGCAACAATGACAACTTCAGCTGTTACTGCAGTTCTTTCTGTGTTGGAAAGTTGGTTTTGTTCTTCACCGTGATCACCCATTTTTTAAATGTCTCCTCAGAAGTGGTGTCACCCTTATTGAAAATCTCTCTTTTGTCCTTGGGTAGATCAGAGAGATGTTGCTTCAATAATTTTGATGATGGCCCCCGTAGGATGCCTGTGACGTTAACTATCTGCCTTTCTAACACTTATACCTGTTCGTGATATGTTTATATCTTTTGTATTCTGTGAAGACTAGTAACCCAGTAGCAAAAAGCAAAAACAAAATAAATGAACAAAAAAACAAGTCCTGTTGTGTTCTACAGAATGTCGGGGGGGGGGGGTCTGGCTCAGTATCACACAAATCCCTATGGAATAATAGGAACTCATTTGAGTCCACAGTAAGCTGTTCTGAAGGTTTAAGAAAAGGAAAGATCATTTTTTCCTCTCTAGAAGTCAGATTTTCCAAGACCTATGCCAAATACATTTCACGGTATATGCTTTACTCTCTATATTATTATTAATTTTTAGTTCTATGAGTCCATTTTCTTTGGCAATTCAGGCCTAGTGGTAAAAACTTCACAAGATAACTGTTTCATGAAAGAGAGAAACACATGTAGCTAATAGTATGTATGAATGAAGCAGGTACTTGCATTTACTTTAAATACAAAATGCTGACATGGGTTAAATCTGTATCCCAATATATAGAACAGTGTTTGTGGAGTGAAATACCACAACATACTTTCATTTAACATCTTACTATGATGGCTTATAGATGTCCACTTAGGGTCAAACACACCCTTTTGAAAGAGTCTTGTCTTTGCAGCATGAAGGATTTGAACTCACCTGCAGGGGGGCAAGGGGCAACAAGCAATCAATCTATGAGATACAGGCATGAGGGCTGTAAGCCGCAGAGCTCAGCCTTGACAGACGAATTTAGCGGCATTAGCAGAAGCTTGTTGAAAAACTAAAATGACTTCAAAACTCTTCCCTCTGATCCCGTCATTAAAACATTCGTTATTTGCTGACTTGTTTTCTGCCTTCCCCCAGCCTCTCACTCTTTTGTGTCGGAGCTAATGTTCCCAGCGTCTACACTGCGTAGGCCCTGATTATTTGTGAGACAGAGTGAGTTAATGCAGATTTGCAAGCTGTTCCCATTTGTTAAATGTCAGAAAAACACATGCAAGTCACTGGCTTTAGCACTTAGCTGCCAGCTGGCTCTTCTGGAAGCAGGGGACAAATGACAGTCTATCACACAGCATGCTTTCAAAGAAAGAGGGGACCGATTCCAGAACCGCAGCATTGGAGCGGCTTTTAACAACATAAGCAAAATCAGAAGCCAGCATCAGTTTTTTTCCCTCTCTTATTTCTTCCCCTGTTGTTGAGTGAATGGCAGCACATTTGGAAGCTTTTTAAAGCCTTGGGAATATCGATTCCTCTGGCCACCGTCTGAGAGAGTGATGGGATAATGGGAGCTTGCCAAAGGAGCTGCATGTTCTCTGATGAGTGACACCGGAGACACCCTCCCAACTTGGGGGATAGTGTGACCCCTCTCCACCCTGTCGTTCAGGTGGAGTTGGTGCCTGCCTTTCCACTACCAAGCTTTCTATAAGACTCAAGATTTTGTCCCACTCCATTGGACTCCTTCTGAAGACCTTGTCTAGTTGCTGTATTCTAATGTTAAGAGTGCCCACAGCTGTAAAACGTTAAAAACAAAGCAACCATCAAATAAACAAAAATCTACAAGTGTTTCTAGGGGCTAGGGAGATGGCTCCGTATATAAAGTGCCTGCTATGTAAGCACAGAGACTTGGGTTTTGATCTCTACAATCCACATAAAAAGCCAGATATAGTGACATGCACCTGTAATTTCAGATCTGGGGAGGGAGAATCAGGAAGACTTTAAGGGCTTGCTAGCCAACTAGTCTAGCTGATTCAGTGAGCTCAGGGTTCAGTGAGAGTCCATGTTTCAAAAAAAAAAAAATGAGGTGAAGAATGATAGCAGAAAACTCTCCTTGTTGCCTATTCATGCACGTGGACACATATGCATGCACACTCCCTCACACACAGGCACAAACAAAAAGTTTAAAATTACATATGAAGAAGACCTTTATTTTGCATATGGAATTCACACTCTCATGTATTTATGGAGAAACTACTAGGGTAGTACTTGAAGTAAAAGACACTGATAGTTTTCATGGTAAGATCTAATATGACTGATGAAGGCGGTTTTTGTTTGTTTGTTTGTTTGCTTTTTGAGTCATTCACACATGAAAGTACATATGGATGCAATGTATTCAGACAGAAGGACAAACACATCATTGCCCATTGCTAACGGCAAGCTGAATTTGGAAAGACATGAAATACTTTAATAGCATGAAAGAAGCTAAGGGAACTTGAGATGATGATGTGACAGCCAGGCAAGAATGAATGCAAGGAGAAAGGAACAGAGCTGGCTGTGACCCTGTAGGCCTATTTAGGATAGAAAGTTAATTATCAAAGTGGTAGGAGAAAATGAAGAACTACGTTGAGGCCAGGATGAAGAAAATGACCTTTTAATGGATGGATGGTTTTGAATCATAGAGTAGTGTTTCAGATTATCCTTATCCACTTACCAACATACGATCCAATTCAGTGTTCGGAAATACCTCTGTGATTTATTCAGAGAACAAAATGTGCCAAGCGATAAGAGGCCATCATTTAGAGACTAGTTACATAGATTATGACACTTTTTCAGAGGTTAAGTGCAGTTCTCAGTGGAAATCTGGGTTTCTCTGAAGTTACCATGACTCTTACAGTAGTATGAATGTTTGCTCTCTCATAGTTTGTGATCTGTCTGATCACCAGCTTTAGTCATATTTTTACTGTCGTGAAAATCTCTTCACCATCCCTCAGGTTCATGTAGGTGATGCCTATCATTTCCTAACTACATATTTTGGGCACTGCAACAGCGAACATGAATTTGATCCCTAGAATCCATGTTTTCCAAAGTCAGATATCGTGAGGCATGTTTCTAATGCCAGGGGTGAGAGAGAAGAGACAAGAGAATACTCATCAGGACAATGAAAAAACCTTGTCTCAAAACAAACAAACAAACAAACAAACAAACCAAGACAAAGGTAGAAGATACCTGAACACCTGAAGAAAGACACTTTAGGTTGTTCTCTGGCCCACAGATACATGCACACATAAGGTATATATACCCACATAAGCATGTGCAAACAAATGGGTATATGTGTATACAAACACACACACACACACACACACACACGCACACACTCTCATTTTGATGACAGTCAAGACTCTTCTCTTGCTATTTAGGCTGCATCCCACTTCCTTCTGACTTCTCCTGCTTTTCTTTAAGTTCCCAGCAGGGTGTGAAGAATATCTATGTTTCACGCCAGTAGACTTTTAAGGTTCTTCTTATTTTAACAGTCATGAATTTTCAAGCTTGTTGAATATGGCTGAGAACAAATGACCATCATCAGTTTCCTATAAATGACACTGGTGATTATGCCAATTACAACTTTGGGCTATGACAATGGGAGTGACTGTGACTTACACCTCAGTGTGAGGACAGGCTTGGTTATGCAAAAGCCTGCTTTTGGTGCTTGTCTTGCTATGACATACTGGTTACTTTCCAGATATCTGCAAGAGCCTCAGACTGCAGGTCCTCACTCAGCCTTCCCTGAATCAAAAAAGAGGGCACCAGAGAATGTAAATTGTGGACAAAATCATGAAGTAGGAGCCTAATGTTGCTTCATGATATTAACCTCAGTGGTTTCCATAACCATGAAGAGTGAACATAGGGTCTGGGTTGGGGAACCTGAAACCACAGACAAGGAATTGCATATAACTTGTTCTGGGAGTTACGGCTTTACAGCCAAGTCTTAATGAACAGGAAGTAGTTCAGTTATAAAAAGTGTGGGAAGCATCCCTTAGTTAAACTGTCATGGAAGAAGATATCCCTTTGCGCCACCATTGTTTGATTTCATTCTCTCTTCATTTGCAGTCTCTGCAGGTTTGACTTGATATACCATCTCCTTAAATGTTATTGTACAAATTGCAGTAATGTTTATGATATATATTTAATTTAACTTGGATGCGTAACAGTGTTTACTCATCTTAACATTAATCTGTTGAAAAACCATTGACTACCAACAATATTGCTTTCATTGGTTTGAGTTCTGTTATATATAAAAAGGAAAAGACACAATTCCTGTTTTAATGGTTTATGATCTATCTCTGAGATACATAAACACATGTTCCATTTTGACACAGAACACTCGATTCAATCAGTGTTTATTAGCCAAATTAACAAATCTGTATGAGTTCAGAACTGAAAAAACTGGCTTCCATCCCTCACCTAAAGCCCCACATCTACTGCAGGACTGTGGCCCCATTTGCTGGCCCATGTAATATATGTCTATTATGAAGTAAGTCCAAATGAATAGATAAAAATGACACCTGTAGAAAGCTATTTCACTATCTTATTTCCTTTTGTCAGATGGAGTAGAACCTTTCCTTTTCTTTAGCTGCATTAAGTCGTGGTTCAAATGACTTTATTTTTTGAAGTTCTCCTGCAGTTGTACAGCACAAAGTGTTCTACATCCATGAGGAAGTTCAGTTTAATAAAAGAATATTTTTCCGTTCTTACAGAAAAAAACGAATGAGCAGCTGTCATGGAAAAAGATCAAATGAGACAGAACAAAGGACCTTGGCTACCCCAGACAGAAGATAGTCTATCTAATTCTACCTTTACCTACGCTTATACCTGTATATCTAAATCTATATGTGCATGCAAATCTGTATCCATTAAGGTCAATCTGTTTCTGTTAGCATGATTTACAAAATCTGGCTTTATAAGTTGTTATAGGTATTTCACCATGCCGTCCAAAGAATAAAATCAAGTAGGTAGTTCCATCAACATTTTACATGAGTTTTTCATCCTTTATATGAGCACAAAGAAACTTCTCAGATAAGAGTAGGAGAAACTATTGGTTTTTCTTTTTCTGAGTCATTCTTTCAACAGCATATTAGGTCAAGATAAAATTAGGGCATAGACTGGAAGATATAGACAAAAAATGGTGTAAGAGAGAAGAAAAAAGAGCATCTAATTGAATTATTTTCCAGAGATAAGAGAGTAAAAGAAGAGAAAAATTGCAATCTATAAGTAAAGTCGATTCTATTGGTCTTTCTAACAGGATTATGTCATCATGAAAAATGTGTAGTAGGTGCCCTGGATGCTGGAGTCTGTACAGGAGTCAAGTACTCATACAATGCTTCAACCACTAGGATGCTGTTCTGTTGCTTGTGCCTCGGATACTCTTTAGAGGAAGGAGAGGCTACAGTGAAGCTTTTATAAGTGGCGCTCATTTGTATTGGTGACTGGTAGTAAAGACAATGGGGAGTGGTCAGGGGTTCATTTTGTGTATGTTTGTGTATATGTATACCTAAATGTATGTATTTATATGTCTTTGTATGTACGTACATATTTGTTCATATTTATTCATATGTATGTGCATGTGTATGTGTATAGATGAGTGCATGCCACAGTGTATGTGGAGGTCAGAGGACAACTCGTGAGAGTTGGTTCTCTCCTTCCATCTTGGGGGTTCTGTGAGCATCAAATTCAGTTTGTTAAGCTTGGTGGCAAGTCCCTCACCAATTGCCTACACCTTTCATCTCTTCTCAAGCTCATTAAAAACCATTACTTCACTTTCTACTATCAATCATATTTCACATGTACTAAGAATAGTGCATCTCACTTTTGGGCCTCCCTTCTTACTTCCTGTCTTTTGTATAGACTCTGTTTCATTCAGAGTCAATCTTTTACAATACACATAATTAGCTAAAGAGTTTCAGTGTTTCTTTAAAATGACTTTCCTGGGAGTTTCCTCTCTTCATTTTATCCCTTCCCCAAATTCTTAATATTACAACTCATGCTACAACTTTCTTGAAAAGTATTTTATTAAATGTTGATCTCAAGAGATATTAACTCTTAACATCTGTGTCCATTCCTGGGTAGATGCTGCTGCATATTTTTCAGGTCTCTTGTAGTTATAATTGATGGGAACATGGTTGAAACTGCAGAGGCTACAAAATACATATATTAAAAATATGGACCCAACTTTGGGAGCAGCTGTTCCATGGTTTAATGATGCTATTCATTTATTTCCCTCAATGATCCTTTTCCTTAGAGACATTCTCCTTGTTTTTGTCAATCTTTCTGATTAGCACTTCCTGGTGACAGAATGCAATCCAGAAGATGTCCAGCAAGAAAATCCTGAGAATCCTCTAATTTATTAAACCTAGCCCTTTGATCACTTCTGCACTCACTGCTATGGTTAACGAGGAGTTACTGTGGATTCTGTTCCATGCAAACCACCGAGAGAATATTATCTACAGGAAGAGGAAAATGACAGAAGCCAGGTGACAACAGAGGGCAGTTACAATGCTGAATAGGACTATGTTCTCATGACCTTAATGTTACATAAAAATGTAAACCCTCCATGCTTGGAATTCTGCCCCAAATTTCTTTGTTCTCCTGACTATTCATTACCTATTATTGCTATTAAAAATAAATTGAAATATTTCTGGAATAATCTAGGAATAGATCTGCAGTTGACTATTGTGGTTGGTTTAGGTACAGCTTTATTTTATTCTATTTTGTGTGCATACATGTTCTTATGACTATGAGAACATTTATGTGAGTATTATATGAAGGCAGAGGACAACTTTAGCTCTTATTTCTCTTGTGCTATCCATTTTGATTTTAAAGACAGAGTCTTTTATTGACTTGGAACTAGCCAAGTAGTCTAGACCTTCTGTCTTGTGACTCCCAGGGATTCCCCTTTCTTTACCTGCACAGTGCTAATATTACAATGGGGTTTCACCACACCCTGTCTTTTTGTGTGAGTTCTTGGGATGAAATTCAGACCTTCAAGTTCACAAGGGAAACAAACATTGTATTATCTGAACTATCATCCCAGCCAAACTATTGTCTTTCCTTTTCTCTATTATTTCTTTAAAAGTTTTTATCTTTCTTTTTCTTTATTTTTTATTTTAAAAAATTAAACCAATTCTTTCATATACAACATCTGGGCCACAGTTTCCCACTCCTTTTCTCCTCTGAGATCAAAGTGTTGAATGTTATCTTCCCAAAGGTCACAAATTATTCCTGAGACATATGTTGGTATTTTACAAATATAGCCATTGGTTTGGGTGTGCTGATGAGTGTCTGGAAATGGATCACTGCAAGTCTAATCCTTTAGTTGGAAAAGCAATTCAGTGTGTACATTCTGCTGGTGTATTATCTTCACAGGAGAAGAGCATGATTAATAGCAGAACATAATATATTACTCTAAAGGATAGCTGGGGAAAAAGCCAATTTTCTGTGCAGCATTTGAACCCCCTTGGAAGTAAGTTGTATTGTAAATTCAAGAAGTCTTATATAAATCTGGCAAAATTTTCTATTGGAATAGATGACCTATTTAGTCTATTACATCTTAGTTTCTATGATTCTGGGGCTCCTTGGTGTGCGTGCAAAATAGAGCAATCAAAAAATGGTAGCTATCACAGTGTGGTTGCCATCTGTAGAAGAACAACAAGAAGACGGATGGGAATTCTCTCCCTGGCAGATACTTATTTCTCAAGTGCTTTTAAAACAGGAGATCTGCAAAATTCTTCATGAGTGGTTAAACCATGAAGATTGATTTCCAAATGTATATTTACCAGGAAGAAATATTTTACAATGTGTCTACAGCTTCCATTAAAAATCTAGCCAAATATCTCTCACTTCTCCCCAGACTCCTTTGCTCCTACATTTTAATAAATCAAGGAACATTTGTAAGTGCTAAATGCTAAATGGTTATTCACAGTTAATTTTTAATCAACTAACAACAGTTATGTGTTAATTGAATCCCATTAACAAACCATAACTTGATGCATTAGCTCTTTTGTTATGCAAAGAAACTTTTCCCTAAAGCTTTTATGTATTGTCTGACTTTCTTCCAAACAGAACATCAATACCCTTAGACCATGAGTATAACAAATGTGTTTGCTGCCATTATGCATGCATGTATGCTTGTGTCCCTGTATACATTCAACCAAACCAGAAGGTGCTAAAAATCAAAGTGAAATGCAAATATAGTCAATCCCATGAAAGAAATTAGGTAATATCAATTGGATGTTTTAAAATCATAATTTTGTTCCTTTTTTTGTTTTGTCTTGTTTTAAATTCTCTGTGTTAATATTTCTTCTGCTTTTAATTCCAAGAATTACTTTGAAAAGAAGGTTGAGATTGATTGATTTCTATCTGGGCTCCTTGTTCATTATGGACTGAAACAGAAAGTTAACAATGTTCATGTAGCCTACACGATGAGTTCACACCTACTTCTTTACAGTTATATCTAAAATATGATAAAGCTTGGGCTATGCTATAGCAAATTACCCCAACTCCAGCTGAATTGATGAACAGCAAAGGTCCATGGGAGATGAAGGAACATTACTTGCCCACTCAGCCATCTTATCTTGTTGGGAGTGTGCTTCAAGTCCTTACAAGGAAATTCCTTGCAAATTTACAGAGAATGTTTCTTTAAAAAATTTAAAAACTGTTTTTGTTTCTATTTACATATGTTTGTGTGTCTGAATATATTTATTTGGTCAAAATGTGCTATTGCAAGGTATTAAACAGAAAGCTTTTCTTTTTTTGTCTCTTTATCACCTAGATTCATGCATATGTTCCATTAGCTCATGGGAATGCTGTAGAAAGCACACATACAAAGATAAAATTAATGTAAAAGCCATTAGAGGAACCATGGAGAGTTTCTGTGAGTTACATGTTGCAGTGTCTCCTGAAGCCTGCCTTGTCTGTGACCCTGGTCTCTCATGGTCATGAAGATGGATGAGAAGTCCGCACACAGCTGTCCTCATCAGGAAGAGCTATATGGAAGCAAACTAAGGTGAATGAGATCCTCACAGAAAATTGAAAATATTGGCAATCCTATCTTGTGGAAAATTCTTGTAATATGTTTAACATTGTCTCAGTTATCAACATCCACAATGTATCTTTTAGGAACTGAGGTGGTCATTGACTATTCTTATAAGGAGTTTGGGAGCTGTGTATAAGACCCTCGAAGCACATTAAAGAAAACCACAATGCATTAGATAGTGCTTTTATGTTGTGATTAAAAGATACTGGCTGCACTGAAAGTCATTTAATACCATTTGGTTTTGACTTAAAAGGAAATGCTAAACAAATGTACAGAAAATGTTTCTTTAATGAGATTCAAAAGCTGTATTTTTAAAAATTGTGTATATTTGTGTATTTGCCTCTATGTATTCAAACAGGCATGTATATGCTTTCAGAGACCAGAAGATGTTGTTGTTCAGTCCCTAGGAGCTGGAGTTACAGGCTATTGTGAGCTGCCTTAGATGTATCTAGGTAGGAGCTGAGTTGTCCCCTGTAAGAGAATTCTCTTAGTTATGGCTTTATTGTTGTGAAGAGATGCCAGAACCATGCCAGCTCTTATAAAGGAAAACATTTAACTAGGCTGGCTTACAGTTCCAGAGTTTTAGTCCATTGTTATCACAGTGGGAAGCATGACAGAGTGCAGGCAGGCATGATGCTGAAGAAGGAGGTGAGAGTTCTACATCTTGATCTACAAGTGGCAGAAGGAGACTGGATTCTACATTGGGTGGAGCTTGAGCATAGGGAACCTCAAAGTCTATCCCCACAGTGACATACCTTTCTGGATCTGGGTTACCTCACTCAGAATGATATTTTCTAGTTTCATTCATTTGCCTGAAAATTTCACAATGTCTTTGTTTTTAATAGCTGAGTAGTATTCCATTGTGTAAATGTGCAACATTTTCTTTATCCATTTTTTTCAGTTGAGGGACATTTAGGTTGTTTCCAATTTCTGGCTGTTATGAATAAAGCTGTCATGAAAATAGTTGACCCATCCCATGGGAAAGATTCAACCCCTGACATTATTAATGATACTCTGCTATGCTTGTAGATAAGAACCTACCAAACAAAATCATAATTCAAATAATAAAATAGCTTCTTTCTTTCATTTTTCAATGCTGCCAAGCTGTTTGATTTCCTCAGGTGTAACTTGACTTGATGAGGCCTTCATGAGCCTTTATGTTTGTCCTGGGAACACACACTGGCTTCAGGTTCTGCACTCCATAAATGGGCTGGCTTTGTGTCTCTTTATTCTTTTAGAGTCTTGCCATGCTAATGTATCAATGACTACTGTGTGAATTATATGTTAACCTTCTAGCAGAAACATTGGACTAGACGGTTTTGAACATGAAGCTGACATTTTAGTGGTTTGGAAACATTTTTCTAAGAGCTAGAATATAATAAGCCCAATTCAAGAATATGTAAAAACATAAAGTTTCATTTTAAAATTTTAATCAACTGCATATTAAGTATAAGCATCTGTCAAAGGTCAAAGGTTGTGGTATCTTAAAATAAAAACTTGTATATAGGAGAGTTTCCTTGGAGCCACAGTGACCGTGGACAATAAAATCTAAATCCTTTATGTAAGCAGAAAGCTCTTTTTCTAGGTTGACTGGTACTTGGGCAGTCTGCTCTGGAAGGCACTCAGAGGATGGGAATTAGAAGTGAGGGTTTGGTGAACAGTTTATGTAAGCCTTAAGCACTGTTGCCCCATTCTCATTCTTGTTGGTTGGTTTTTAAGAGTCCTGGCATTAATAGCTCTACTAGTTGGTATAACATGTGAAGGCATAGAAGGAGAGCCTGTGATTTTTCCCAAATCTTGACATCCAGAAATTTATTTTCAATATAAAAGATAAAGTGCTTCATTTTTTCAGAATCTTTCAGAAATAGCCTTTTATTTACTTGAAGGCAATTATTACCTGGCTTTCAGCTTTCCTTGGTTTTCATCATTTGGAGAATAATTCTATAGACAAATATTACAACTCCTCTCATATGTTTATAAATACATTTCTAATGAAATATTTTCAAAGCTGCTAATTACAGAACTAAGAATGAAATATTTAGACCTCTCAAACTTGAAAATGTCTCTATAAATTGCCTTTTCTTTCTTCCTCACATCTATAAATGTCCAAGTCCTGTTAAAATAAACAAAAAAAAAAAAAACACAAAAAAACCCAAGCTTCTCGATTCTGGAAGAGCATTCTCTAAAATTGATTATAACATTTCCTTGCCACTCAGTGGAGGAACAAAACAAAAACAATGAACATGATATGACAAAGCTTTGATTGAATGTGGGGCTAGGAGGGTACAGCTCTCAGATTGGAGGGGCTTCTTCTTCCTTTGGGTTAGCTGCAGATGAGAACTATGTGGACATCCTGTAACACAAGCTCACATCTTTCCTGTGAAGTCGTTTTGTTGTCAGAACTTGGCTGTGTCCCCACCCCCACACTCATCAGCCACCAGTAAAGATGCCCAGGCCCAGAGTGTAAAGTTGGGTGAATGTGGAGATTGGACAGTAAGAGATGATTTTTATTTGCTAAAGGCTCATTCACACATTGATTACTTCCATATATGTTAATTGAGAAACTGGTGTCTGAGTAATTATCTAATACCTACTAAGTGCTGAATGAATGATCAATAGTTTTCTAATAAATACAATAAAAAACAAAACAAACTGAAAAATTTTATTTCTACTTAAAATGACAGACAACATATTGGTTGTAATTAGAATTCTGTAAATTGGAGGGGTGGGCCTAAGTACTCCCCTCAAAGAGATTATAATCCCATCAATTAACTGGTTTTATACAAGCTATAGCAGCTGTGGGAAGAAGGAACTGAAATAAAGAACATTTTTTAAGACACCTTCACTTTATCAGCTCTGAGAGATGAGCATCCCAGGCAACTCTGAAGGAGCGGTGGAGAGGGGAAATGGAGATTGTAAATCAGTGGTGAACAGCATGTACAAAACTACAATACATTTAAGTAAAACTATTCAAATAGCTATTGGAGACTATTATTTTTCTGTGTCACAGTGACTGAAATGCCTTGGAGAACAGTTTTAAGGAGAGAAAAAGAAAAAAAAAACCTTAGCTCACAGGTTTAGAGAAATAAGTTCATGGTCACTTGATTTCATGTTTCTGGGCTTATTGTAGGGCAGAATATCATGGTAATAGAAGAGTGTGGATCAGAAGTTTGGAGGATGAGCAGGAGGAAGAAGAGGGGAGGAGGAGGAAGGGAAGGAGAAGGAGAAAGAGGAGGAAAGGGGAAGGAGGAAGAAAAAGAGAAGGAAGTTCAATCCATGTAACCCACTTTCTCCAGATAGATCCCGATTCCTTATCACTTATGATTTATCTCCTGAAAGCGGTGTTAAATGATGAGTCCCTCAAAGAAGCAATACATTGATTAGACTAGAGCTCCTTGGATCTAATGATCCTCTAAATATTTACCAGCTCAAACCGATCTCTAGTACACAAGCTGTTTTATGTTCAAGCCATTGAATCCCACTCTTTCCCCTGCCACCAAATATTTCATATTGAAAAATGCAGTTAGCCTACCTCAAAGAGTTCCCCCAAGTGTCAACATTCTTCAAAAGTACAAGTTCAAAATTTCCTGAAATTCTTAGCCATGAGCCTTTATAAAATAAGAAAAAAAAATCACATATGTCCTATATACAATGCCACCAACTAAACATTTTCATTGTATGAGGAAGAAACATAGAACAGAAGGGAAGAATTTGAGCAAAGCTAGATAAACCCATCAGGGCAAACACTAAATCTTGTAGCCTCATGTTTGAGATCCCCTGGGCTTGGGCAGCCTCACTGTTGAGCCCAGACCACGTACCTGGAGCTCATGTGGTTTCTTCCCTGATTTGTCTTTTGTTATTACCTTAACTTGGTAATGACTCCACATTCTTGACATTGCCAATTATTTTGTACATTTTCAGCTTTTCCTTTCTAGTTTCATATATTGCTGTGGTTTCTTGATTGTAGTTGCTGAAGGCCAGCCTCAGTCACACACAGAAAAAGCAGCACAGGGCAATGTTAAAAAGTTCAATTTCTATTGACTTGCATTCATTGTACACAGTAATGGGTTTCATAAGGACAATTTTTGTACATGAATATAACATATCTTGATCTCCTCTTATGAGTAACTTTTACTTTCACTTCACCCTTCCTAGATCCATTCATTTATGTAGAGATCTGTTCTAATTTCATGTCACAAATACACACACACACACACACACACATACACACACACACAAACAATTTTATGTGACTACACAGGGGCTAGTTATAGCATGTTTAGGTGTAATTATAACCTGGTTGTTGTTTTCATTAAGAAGTTAGTCATGACATAAGAAAATACAATTGTACATCAGGTTGAGAAGGGGTGGACTTGTGGTGGCTATTCTTGTTGTCAATTGACTACATCTACAATTAACTAAAACCCAAGAATGGAGGGGCATACTTGTGAGGAATTTTTGCTTAATTTAAAGTGGGAAGATATACTTCAGGAACTTTGAGTTGGGAAGACTCACATCTAATCTGAGTCATATCTTCTACTGGAAGCTTTGATTTTTGCTTACTTCCAAGGACCAGCCTCAGCCTGGAGGGGTTCTGAGAGAAGGGGTGTCTGAGAGCAGCAAAAAGAATAACTTGAAGTCAAACTGTGGATCCAAATTGATAACCAGTGTTCTACTTGCTATTCTAAGAGATCTCTCTGTCCATGGCCTGCTTACCTGTGTGTGTGTGTGTGTGTGTGTGTGTGTGTGTGTGATCTCCAAGCAGTTCTCTCTTTTTATCATAAAAAGTTCTCTGGATAGCTCATCTCTTGTAGAACCCAGATCCAGTCTTTTATTTTACATATCAATCCAGTGATTTACTCCAGGTTTTCTTTTGATTATCTTATGAATCAGCATCTGCCCTTTGACCACAAACATACATTTTTTTTTCTTAACATTGCAAAAGAATTTAGAGCTCTGTCTGCCTTTGTTAAGCATAGATGCGATAAACTTGTTGGGTGGGACCCTGCCCTGAAATTATCATTTCTACCACACCTGGGCCTAACCTCACTCTGTCCCAGGCTGACCTTGAACTCAGGAATCTGCCTACCTTTGTATCTTTCTGACAAGCTGGCATGGAGTATAGCTGACTTTGTTCCTTAAATTCATGAAGTCCCTCATAATTCATATTGCACCCTTATATCTTGCATAGTAGAGAAATTCTGTATTATTGAACTCTTGTATTTAGAGCAGTTTCCCAGAGTCTGAAGGGCTGTCTATAAGGTCCCAACATTTACCATTTTTGCTGAGACTTAGCCACACCCTTGACTCCTGGACTTGTGCTCTTTCTAATTCTCTTAGAGTCATTAACATTAACAGGGAGGAAATTCTTTGGAGGAATATGAAATATGTATATTATTATACAAACAAGCCTATGCTCACAGCAACTTTTGACAGTCCTGGAGGCTCACACCTGAGTCCTGTCCCATGGGCAGGAACCATGTCACTCTGTCCCTACCAGGGTCACACCTGCTCGACACCTCCTTGCTCTCGTCTTGCTAGTATGTCCATTCCTTCACTGGCATTGATGCTTACTTCTTTGGAGTCCTGGATTATACTAAAGGCCAGCTGAGATATTCAGCCTTGTGGAGTAAACTGGGGTGTTCATTTGTTTGTTTTTGCTTTTACTTTTATTGATAAGCAATTGTTATTTAAATCACAGCCTGTAAGTAATTCTAATAATTCATTTTTCTGTATACATAGAGAGATTCAATTTACAAGTTCTGTTACTCTAGAGAACCCTAACTTCTCTCTCTCTCTCTCTCTCTCTCTCTCTCTCTCTCTCTCTCTCTCTCCCTCTCTCTCTCTCTCTATGTGTGTGTGCAGTGTATACAATCTAGGATCCACAAATGAGGGAAAATGTCTGAATCACCTAGCTTTCTAAAGACAACTTCCAGTTTTACCCATTTTCCTGCAACTGATATAAAATCTTTATGGTTGAATAAATTTCAATTTTGTATATGTGCTGCATTTTCTGGGTTTGTTCCTCTACTGACAGATACCATCATATACCCTCAGGTATGTTCTCAGGAGTGCTATAGCTGGATACATAGTGGTTCTAACTTTAGTTGATAAGCCTTCATACTGATTTCCGCAGTGGGTGATTTACTTTAGTTTTCCACTAGAAGCGTATAAGGATTCCCTCTCTCGATATTCTCGACAGTGTTTGTTACTTGTTTTCTTTCTGACTGGAAATCTCGGGGTAGTTTTAATTTGCATTTCTCTGATGGTCAGTGAGAAGGACCATTTTTCCAAATGTTTATTCACCAATTTCTGTTTCATCTTTCTCATCATTAGATCATTAGTGATTGAGGTGTTTAATTTCTTGGAATTTAGTTTTTTAGAGTTATTTTTATATTCTAGATGTTAATCCTTGGTCAGATATGCTGTTTGCAAAGATTCCCCTCCCATCCTGTATTCTATCTCTTCACTTAATTGGCAGTTTCCTTTGTGGCTCTTGTTAATTTTATATAATCTTATAATTGTAAGCTATTTGCATCCTTTTCTGAAAGTTCTTGCCTATGTCTACATCTTAAAGACTTTTCCTACTTTTACTCAAATAGTTTAGAAGTTTCAGGTCATATGAATAGTATTGATCCATTTAGAATTGATCAATAGATTGATTTTTGTATAGGAATGAGAGACAGAAATGTGATTTAATGTGATTTCATTCTTTTCCTGCTGATAACCAGTTCATTCAGCAACACTTGTTTCACAGACTCTTTTCTTCAACTTGTGCTTTGGGCAACTTAAGAAACCCTAGGTAGCTGTGTGGGCTTATGTCTGGTTTTGCTGTTCAGTCTGTTGACATTATGTCTGTTTTTGTTACTGTGATTCTCTAGTGTACCGGGTACTGAGGAGTAAGGATACTTTCTAGGTGATCTGTTTGATCAGGACTCCATGTAGTGCCTTTTGTGCTAAATTCATATGGACTTTAGGATTTTTTTCTACTTTTCTGAAGCATGCCATTGGAATTGTGGTATGGATGACACTGGATCAGAGTGAGGACAGCTTTTGTCAAGAGAGCCATTTTCTCAATATTTATTCTGCTGATCCATAAGTATGGGACGGCTTTCTGTCTTCTGGAGTCTTTAATTTCTTCCTTCATTGTTTTAACAGTTTCGTTGTAGGCATTTTTCAATGCATTTCTTAAGTTTAGTCAAAGGTATGTTCCAGTTTTATATCTATTACTTTTTAGTATTTAAAATGTTCATAAATAATTAAAAATAAAAATACAACCAAAATAAAATACAAAAATAATTTAAAAATATCTAACATGTCTTTCTTAGCAGTTTTAAAATTTATATACTCCATAATTAACATAAAAGTCCATGCAATTCATTCATTTCAGCTGTGATAACATAGTTGTGTCATTCAAAAAAATTGCTTAAATCATATAATTTTTTGAGTTGCTGTGAGTGTTATTATTTTTGTAGGTCTTTCTCAGGACATTTGCTTCTGGTATATCAGAGGCTACAAGTCTGCATATGGTGACTTGTATCCTCCAAGTTTACTGCAAGTAGTTATCAGTTCTGAAAATTTTTTTCATGTAGCCTTTAGGATTTCTTATGTACAGGATTGTATTGTCTGTAAATAAGAATATATAATCATAAATCTTTTGGTAAAAATAGCCTAGAATAAAACTAAGATTAATAAGAAAGAACATCCTAATTTCAAGTCTACTTGTAAGCATATGCAGGTCAGATGGTCTTAAAGCAAGTTCTTTCAGTGAGAACAGTCATCTCTCCTTCAATTTACTTCCATATACGAGCAACTATTTCCTTGATGGGTAGACAGATAGTATGATATAGGACTGTCACCCTGCAAATAAGAGTGGCTGTTAATGTCGTTATAGGCCTACCATCATTTATAGCCAGCACAGTTTCAGTCTTCTTTCTATATTGTATAAATAAGAGAGGTCTTATTTATGTGACAGGGGAGTTACAAATATGACTATAGGAACACCTGGCATTTGTAGAATGAATCTCTGTGCCAAACATTGCTAGATGCATTACATGAACTATCTTTCAGTCTTCCCAGAATCAAATGACTATTGTTGTACAAAGGATAAATCTAGACTTTGTGAGAAAGAGAATTCCCTTTGGTCACACAGCTGGAAAACACTGGAGTTAAGATTTAAGTTTAGGATGTTGTTTTTTACAACTCAGTTGTAGGAATGCCATGCTAGACCATGAGGCTGAAATGAGATGGCATGTAACCTGTAAAGTGTACCTTGCTTTGAGAAGAAGGACGATGCCTATGTGCTTTGTGTCCTTTAAAGCAGAGGCCTTTAAAGACTGTGCTTTAGTAGTATGTAACATATTCCAAGTAGGGACCAAATTCAAAATCTTAAAGCAGTTCTAGTATAAATCAGGCACTGAGGACATTTTCAAAGCTTCCACTCTGCTGTGGGGCTCCAATGCCTGCTTTATATCCTCAGTCACAGGATACATTTACTGAATGTGGTTCTAGCTCCATGTTACAGCAGGAACTCTATAGGATAATCTGTTCTCTCTCTCTCTCTCTCTCTCTCTCTCTCTCTCTCTCTCTCTCTAACTCTGTCTCTCTCTGTCTCTCTC
>NW_021604688.1:10437278-10448323 GCF_004785775.1 Grammomys surdaster | reverse complement strand
CTTTCTTTCTTTCTTTCTTTCTTTCTTTCTTTCTTTCTTTCTTTCTTTCAATGGGATTATCTTTTCTGTCTAGGCTTTTAGCTCTGTAAAATATTTACCAGAAACTGGTCAAGTAAGAAAGACTGGTTTTCTTTAAATATTATTTTGGAATTTTAAAAAAGAAATTTCTTAGAATTTTGAAATTAGACAATGACTTTAACATTAATTGAGCAAGTGAAGTGAAGAATAAAGCAAAGATAGGTAATTTAGTATACAACAGTGGCTTATAACAATAGAATACAGAGTTATATAAGCATAATTACCAGAGGCACTAAACGACTCAAAATACCTCACACATGTGGTACATGCTTAATATATATTCATTGAAAACATGAATAGGCCCAGAGGCATGCTGGCAGCAGAGATATCCAGCTCTTCTGCTGGCACCAGGGAAAACCAGGCCTGCCAACATTCAGGACATCCAAGTAAGACTCTGCATCAGGTCCATTCTGACAGGTCCCCTTAGGCACACCCAGACACAATTAACTGTACCTTGTTCTCTGCACTCTAATTCTAGCATACAAAGGTGCTTGCATTTACTGAGGCCTATGAGCCCCAAGAACTACCAGGGAAAAACTCTCTTTACCAATTCATTGCCTGCCAAGTCCCCTTAAAACACATCCAACAGTGGTAAACTACACCTCCACCCTGTATACTCCTTTTCCTAGCCTGCAACTCTGCTTCCATCCCTGGTGGTCTGCTGGCACCAAAGACAACCAAATACCTAAAGGCCAGCACAAGAACACAATCAACAAGATCCAGGGCAATATGGTATCACTAAAGCCCAGCTATCCTACCTCAACAAGTCCTAAATATCCTAACACAGCTAAGTCACAAGAAAATGACATTAAATTCAATCTTATTTTTAAAAGATAGAGGTCTTCAAAGGAAAAAAATGTATAAATATCTCAAGGAATTACAAAAAAATACAAACAGGTTAAAGAAATGAACAAAACTGTTCAAGAACTGAAAATGGAAATAAAAGCAATAAAGAAAACACAAACTGAGGGAATCCTGAAGATGGAAACTCAGGAATGAGAACAGGAACTAGAGATGCAAGCATCATCAACAGAATACAAGAGATAGAAGAGAGAATTGTAGGCATAGAAGATACAATAGAAGATCAAAGAAAATGTTAAATTGAAAAGTTCTTGATACACAACATCCAGGAAATCTGAGACAGTCTGAAAAGACCAAACCTAAGTATTCTCAGAACACAAGAAGGAGAAGATTCCCTTCTCCAAGGCCCAGGAAATGTTTTCAGCAAAATCAGAGAGTAAAATTTCCCCAACCTGAAGAAAGAGATTCCTATAAACATACAAGAAGCTTACAGAACACCAAGTTTATTGGAACAGAAAAGAAAATCATCCAGGCAAATAATAATCAAAACATTAAATGTACACAAAAAAGAATATTAAAAGTTGGAAGGGAAAAAGGTCAAGTAATATATAAAGGCAGACATATCAGGATTACACTCATATTCTCAACAGAGACTCTAAAAGACAGAAGGGACTAGGCAGATGCCATATAGTCTCTAAGAAACCACAGATGCCAGCCTAGACTACTAGTCACAGCAAAATTTTCTGTCAGCATAAGTGGAGAAACCAAGCTATTTCAAGACAAAACTAAATTTAAGTAATATGTGTCTCCAAATGCAACCCTATGAAAGATACTAGAAGGAAAACTTCAACCCAAGGAGGTTAACTACACCCAAGAAAACATAGAAAATAAATAACCCTACACCAGCAGAACCAAAAGAAGGGAAATGTCACACACGCACACACACACACACTACCACTACGAACATCAAATTAACAGAAATTAACATTCATTGGTCATTAATGTCTCTTAACATCAATAGACTCAATTCTCCAATAATAAGACACAGGCTAACAGAATGGATGCAAAAAGAGGATCCATTCTTTTGCTGCATACAAGAAACATACCTCAGTGACAAAGACAGACATTATCTTAGAGTAAAGAGCTGCAAAAGTATTTTCCAGGGAAAAAAACCCAAGAAGCGAGCTAGAGTAGCCATTCTAATATATAAGAAAATAGACTTTGAACCAAAATTAATCAAAAGAGATAGGGAAAGAGACTTCATACACATAAAAGGAAAAAAATGCACAATGATGGTGTGCCAATTCTCAATATCTATGCTCCAAATGTCAGAGTACCCACATTCATAAACAGCAAGCCAAACCAAACCAAAAAAAAAATACTAAAGCTTAAATCACACATCGAACCCCACATATTAATAGTGGGAGAGGTCAACATCCCAACTTCTCAATCTCATCAATGGACTGGTCATCGAGATTGAAACTAAACAGGTAAATAATGAAACTAACTGATGTTGTGATCAAATGGACTTAGCAGATATCTACAGAGCTTTTTACCTAAACACCCAAAAATATACCTTTTTCTCAGCACCTCACGAAAATTTCTTCAATATTCTTGGTCACAAAGCAAGCCTCAACAGATACCAGAAGATTAAACTAACCCTTTGTATCTTATCAGATCAGCATAAATTAAAACTGAAATTCAACAAAAATAGAAACAACAGGATGTCTACAAGGTCATGAAAACTGAACAGTTCTCTACTCAAAGACCACTGGGTCGAGGAAGAAATAAAGAAAGAAATTAAAGGCTTTCTAAAATTCAATGAAAAGGAAGGTATAATATACCCCAACTTATGGGATACAATAAAAAAGGAAAGTTCATAGTACTAAGTGCCTTTATAAAGAAATTGGAGAAATCTTGTAGGAGCAACTTAGCAGCATATCTGAAAGATCTAGAACAAAAAGAAGCAAATACCCCACAAGAGAAAATTGTCAAACTCAGTACTGAAATTTAGAAAAGAAACAAAGGGAATAATATAAAGACTCAACGAAAAGAAGTGTTGGTTCTTTGAGAAAATCAACAAGATAGACAAACCCTTAGCCAAACTAAAAGGCAGAGAGAGAATATCCAAATTAACAAAATGAGAAGTGAAATAGGAGACATAACAACAGACACAGAGGAAATTCAAACAATTATTAGATTTTACTTTAAAAATTTATACTCCACAAAATTGAAAAATTTAAACGAAATGGACAATAATCTTAGATACCACTTACCAAAGTTAAATCAAGATCAAGTAACAATTTACATAGAGCTATGACCCCTAAGGAAATAGAGGAAGCCAATAAAATCTTTTAACTAAATGAAGCCCGGGATCAGATATTTTTAGGGCAGAATTCTACCAGACATTCAAAGAAGAGCTAATACCAATACTCCTCAAATTAAACCACAAAATAGAAACAGAAGGAACACTGCTAAACACATCTATGAATCCACAGTCATCCTGAAACCTAAAGCACACAAAGACTCAACAAAAAAAGATAATTTCAGACAATTTTTCTCTATGAACATTGAGACAAAAAAATACCCAATGAAATATTCACCAACTGAATCCAAGAACAAATAAAAAACATCATCCACCATGACCAATTAGGCTTAATCCCTAATTGTATCCCAGGTATTATTCAGCATGCAGTAATCCATTAATGTATTCTACTATATAAACAAGCTGAAAGAAAAAAAATATGATCATCTCATTAGATGACAAAATCCAACACACCTTCATGATAAAAATCTCAGAAACATCAGGGATACAAGGCATACCTATGTATAATAAAGACAATGTACAGCAAGCCAATAGCCAACCTCAAATTAAATGGAGAGAAACTTAAAGCAATTCCACTAGAATCAGTGATAACACAAAGCTGCCTACTCTCTCCCTACCTATTTCAATATAGTACTTGAAGATATAGCTGGAGTACCAAGACAACTAAAAGAGATCAAGAGGACACACATTGGAAATGAAGAATTCAAAGTATATCTATTAATAGATGATATAGTAGTATACGTAAATGAACCCCAAAATTCTACCAGAGAACTCCTACAGCTCATAAATATCTTCAGTAAAGTGATGGGATACAAAACTAACTAAAAAAAAGACATTCTTTTTACAAATAATAAATGTGCTGAGAAAGATTTTAGGTAAACAACATCCTTTGCAATAGCCACAAATAATATAAAATATATTGGTGTAACTCTAATCAGGCAAATGAAAGACTTCAAGTCTTTGAAGAAAGAAATTGAAAAAAAAAAAAAACCACAGAAGATGAAAAGACCTCCCATGCTCAGGGATCAGTAGGATTAACATAGTAAAAATGGTCATTCTACTCAAAGCATTTTACAGATTTAATGGAATTCCCATAAAAATTCCAACACAATTCCTTACAGTACTTGAAAGAACAATACTCAACTTCATATGGAAAAGCAAAAACCCAGGATAGCTAAAGAAATCCTGTATAATAAGAGAACTTCTGAAAGTATCACCATCCCTGATTTCAAGCTGTACTATAGAGCAATTGTAATTAAAAAAAAAAAACCAAAAAAACTATGTGATACTGGCATAAATACAGACAGGGTAGTAAATGGGATAGAATCAGACTCAAAGCTAAATCTGCATACCACAGACACTTGATGTTTGACAAAGATGTCAAAAGTATACAATGGTAAAAAGGAAGTATCTTCAACAAATGGTGGTAGTTTAACTGGATATCTGCATGTAGAAGAATGCAAACAGATCCATATTTATCACACATGAATCTGAAAAGCTTCTGTAAGGCAAAAGACATCATCAATTGAACAAAACAACAGCTTACAAATTGGGAAAAGATCTTCACCAACCCTATATTCAACAGAGGGTTGATATTCAAAATATAAAAAAACAAACTCAAGAAATCAGACATCAACAAATTGAACAACCCAATTAAAAAATGGAGACATGTGGGGAAAATTTAAGAAGGCCGCCACAGCAGCACAAGCCCAAAAGGGGCTTCCGCCGCCGTGGCGGGTCCCACATTAGGGAAGAAGTCCTATGGTTCCAGCGACCTGGAGGCCTTGGCGGTGATAGGCCCCAATAACACGAGGAAGTCCTTGGTTCCAAAAAGGTTTATTGTCATGGCGGATGATAGATGGATCTAGGCATAACCCCAAAAACTCAGGGCAGTCCCAAGTTATATAGGGAGGGAGAAAGGGAGAGGATTGGGGGAGGATCTGGGGGGAGGCATGTTTAATTTGCTCTGCCCTCTGGCCTTCATTAGTATGTAAATCCCTAAGGCCTGAGGCCTATAGCCTGGCCTATGTGACTCTGTGGAGACTGTGATTGCTTTTCAGGATCCTGGATGATGGGGGGGACTGAACTCCTGCCGGTTCTCATGCAGAATTCCACGCAGAATCTCGGGTTCTAGGCACCTGCTCAACCATGACCCAGGATACCCTTACGCAGTCCCACAGAGACAGAGTTAAACAAAGAATTCTCAACAAGAGTCTCTAATGGCTGAGAAACACTTAAAGAAAGGTTGAACAACCCTAGTTATCAGAGGAGTGCAAATCAAAAGGATTTAGATTACATCTTTCACTTGTCAGAATGGCTAAGATCAAAAACTCATGGGACAGATCATGGTGGTAAGGATGTGTAGCAAGGGAAACACTCCTCCACTGCTTGTGGGAGTGCAAACTTTACAACCATTTTGGAAATCAATTTGGCAGTTTCTCAGAAAATTAAGAATAGCTGTACTTTAACACCTAGTTGTACAACTCCTAGGCATATATCCAAAAGATGTTCCACCATACTACAAGGGCACTTGGTAACCTATGTTCATAGAAGCTTTATTCATAATAACCAGTTACTGGAAACAATCTATAGGTCCCTCAACTGAAGAATGGATAAAGAAAACATGGTATATTTACACAGTGGAATATTAATTCGCTATTAAAAACAAGGATATAATGAAATTTGCAGACAAATAGATAAAACTAGAAAATAATCATCCCGAGTGAAGTCACCTAGACACAGAAGGACACATATGTATGTATTCAATAATAATTTGTTATTAGTCATAAAGTACAGGATAACCATGCTACAATCTACAGACCCAATGAAGCTAAGTAACAGGAAGACATTAGGGAGGATGCTTGAATCTCACTCACAGGGGTAAATAAAATAGACATTGAGAATAGATAGAGGAAGAAAACTGGATGGGAGTAGGGTGGGAAGAGAAACAGAAGGGATAGAATGGAGATTGGTGGTATGGGGCATCTTAGGGATAAACTGGAAACCTAGGACAATGGAAACTTTCAAGAACCTATAAGGGTGACCCTCTCTAAGACTCCCAGCAATAGGGGATATAGAACCTGAAAAGGAAGGAAGAAAGGAAGAAAGGAAGAAAGAGAGAAAGGAAGGAAGGAAGGAAGGAAGGAAGGAAGGAAGGAAGGAAGGAAGAACAGTTGGATAGATAGCTCTTAACAGACTTGATCCCTCCTATCAATCTTTACAAATCTTGCTGTGATTTAGAAGAACTTAGTCTATCTTTGGGGCTTCAATTTTCTCTTTTTCAAATGTATAATGTAACACCAATGTTAACGCCTTCTGAAATGCATTGTAATTAACAAAATTACGATGTAACCACTCTTTGTTAAGTGGAGAATTGTATATAATTTTGAGTTATCTGTATTTTCTTATATTTATAACATGAAAAAAGATTTTAAAATAATTTTCTGAGATCATGGCCCGTAGAATCAATTAAGCAGGACTCATAAGTGCTCACAGAGACTGAAACAGCAACCGTGGAGCCTGCACTGGTCTGCACTAGGTCTTCTGCAAATATGTGTTGGCTGTTTAGCTTGGTTATTAGCTTAGGTTATTGAGGGACTCCTAACAGTGGGTATAGTGGGGAGTCTATGGCTCTTTAGCCTGCTCTTGGGACCCTTTTCCTCCCACTGGTTTTCCTTATCCAGTTCTGATATGAGAGATTGTACATAGTCTTACTGCATCTTTTTATGCTGCACTCACTTGATATGTCTGAGAGGACTGCTCTTTTCTGAAGGGAAACTAAGGAGCAGTGTACGTGGGGAAGAGGGGAGGTGTGGTGGGAACTGGGAGTGGTGGAGGAAGGGGAAGCAGCCATCAGAATGTATTGTATGAGAGAAGAAGAAATAAAGATTAAAAACAAACTTACTGAAAACGTGCCCTCCAGGCAAATAAAAAGTATGTTAAAAAAAAAAAAACAAGTCTTAAATTTGGTGGATGAATTCAGCCAAAACTGCTTCTTGGTCAAGGATGCCCTAGAAGAAGGATATTTGGTCTTTAAAAAGAAGCCTGCCTCCTGTTGCTTGGGCTCAGACAGATAATGCAGGATCAAATTTGACCCCACATCTATTCAAGATAAATTTAGAGATGTTTTTGGATTTGGAAATAAAGGGTTTGCTTAAGAACAAGGTTAGAAATGTCACTTTTCAACATAAATTAGAGCTACAGTGTTATCTTGGTGGTAAAACACTTACTTGGCACTAGTGAGTGGACCTGGGTTCAACCCTTAGCATTTGGAAAAAAAAAAAAAAGCACTCCACAATCCCAACCAACAGCCAAAATAAGACAGAGAGGCAAGATGGATACTGGACTGGAGAGCTGGCTCACTGGGTAGTGTGATTGCTGTTAAGCCTAATTTTTAGAGTTTGATTCTCTAGATCTACAGAGATCTAAAAGATGGAAAGTGAGAAAAGGAGGGAACTGATATTTTTTAACTACTATATGCCATGGCAGGTATGAACATATGTGTGCACGTGTGAGTGTGCATGCACAGGCACACATACAATCACACACACACACACACCAAATAAATATAATAAAATGTTTACAAAGTGTAAAGGAGTAATGACCTAAAATCTTACCTTTTTTTCCTTTTAGGGATTAAAGTCTACAAAAAGAAGGTTATATCATTTTTTTCTCTGTCTAATTACACAAATGGATTATGAATTTTAATTCTTTTTTGTATAGAAGTTAGAATATACAGATGAAGCTTATTTTAGCTGTTATTCTGATCCTACATTCTCCAGACACAAGGGAATGACAATTGTCAATTTTATGTATATATCCTCAGTTTATTTCTGAAAGTTATTTTTGTGCTTCATCTTTTTTAGAGAAATGAAAAAAAAAAAAACCATGGAGGTTGGTGGAGGGTACACTAGGAGTTAGGGGAAGGGACAGAATGTGATTAAAATATGTTGTATGGATAACTTAAGAAACCAAAATATTAATTGTATACTATATCTTCAATTTAATATTCACATAAAGTATAATGCATGTACTTCAATCTTATTTTTTCCCCTGACTGGTTTGCACTTTTTTTCTAGTTTGTGAAAAATGTAAGTATTTATTTAATTTCTCTCAATTAGACAATCAATCACCTGTTCAAAATTTATTTTAAAGCTGAGTTTGCATCATATTCCTACTCAGGCTCATCACTGTAAAAAGGAGAATGCAGAAATCATAGTACCCCACACTCTGCCTTCCAGTTCCAGCAAGACCTGCAGAACCCAAAGACAGGTAAAACAAAGACAGAGATCCTTAGTCAAGGTGAGAACAGCCCCAACAGGAGCTTACTTCTGAGAGCCCCTGTGTACCTGATCTGGAATAGCATCTCCTCTCTCTGACTCCATATGGCCAGAGTTTGAACTACAATATCTTTCCCCTAAGTGTTGCTATTTTTCCCTTTAAACAGGAGGGTTTTAATTGATGTTGGATAAGTTAAATGTCAGGTTTGGGTTGACTATGATTTCCATAGATTAAAGGCTACTGGCAATTCCCATTCTTCAGAAAGGTTGGTGCTGGATTTGTAGACCTTGAAGGAAGCACTGGCTCTGCTAATGCAAGAAGACTTCAGCCTTTGATTTGTTGGTATTGGAAATTGACCCATTACTCACACAAAGTCCTGTGCCTGCTTTCCTGCATACAAGGAACTGGGCCTTGACTTTGCCTACAGCATCTGCACCCCTCCTCTCAGGTACTGTTGAGTCTCAGCTTGTAAATGTCAATTTCACTTTGTAAAGGCCAGACAATTGTCTGTTCTTCCAATAGATTCTGGGAGAAACAGCCTAGGACAATGCCTTTAGCAACACCAACATTTCACAGCATGTCACTGTGGTGCTCTGACTGCAGCCTTTCCGTGCTTTGTTGTCCCAGGCTCATCAAACTGCCATCATCAGCGAGTCAGTCAGCTCTGTATTGGATTGGCACTGGAAACAAACCCAGTTTCAAACTACTCAAATGTCTGGCAGATCTACTTGTAGTCTTCTTTGGCTATGTACTAAGCCTGCCCAAGAGTAGTGATTTTGCTACTCTTATGATGAGAGAAAAAGAACTCTTACTAAACTTTAAATTTTAGTTTAATGTCTAATCCAGTTATTTGTCTGTAATTCTGATTTTGTGATATGATCCTAACCAGATATGAGGTTCCTGAAGCTCTGTCTACCCATCATCAGATCTATGGATGTACCAAGGTCAATTTACTTGAATGTACTAGCAATCTCTTGTAGAAAAGGAGCATACAGTCTAGAAGAGCTAAGCACAATGAATTTAAGCTTGTGACAAAATTACATGGTTGGGATGATATCCAAAGACAGCAACACTGTTTGCACTCAAGTCCTTGAATACAGAAGGCATGAGACTGTTACGTTTGAAACTTCATGATTAGACCTGAAAAAAAGAATGAAATAGAAAATAGAGCCTTTCTTATGTCTCAGACTCTTCCCTTTATCACCCCCAAGTATTTTGACACTCATCTCCTGAGACAATGAAAGTGCCTGATGAGGTGCAGGAAATGGAAAGGCTGCCATAGACACTGTGACACTCATCAATCAAGATGCTGGATAGATAGACAGCTTTCAGACATGGTCATAGTGCTCAACCAAGAAGAATGTTGAGAAATATGTGATGATGCCATGGCACCCAGGAGCAGCAATGCCTTCTGGGAGTTGGATAGGGATATATAGCCTAGGTAACAGGACTGACTCATGCAGGCAGACAATAGAGAGAAGTGTTCACCAGCATCAGCGACTAACTCTTATCTGCAGCCAGCAGTCCAACCTGAGGGTATTTACAGGTTGTGGAGGACTCTGTAGTATGCATACCCCCAAGGGACATCTAATAGTCAAGTAAGGAGGGCAGTGTTGGAATCTATACAATTATGTGCCAGTAAAACCTTCATCCTCTCCAATGCAGAATGTCTCCCTATTCCTCAAATTTTATCCATAGTGCCTTACTTGTTTCTTACTGGTATTTAATCAGTCCACACCACAGGAGCTAAGCTGTCATATGGAATCTGCAGTTGGATCTTGGGTAGATTTATTCTCTCCTGGTGTCTGACTCTAGAAACTGCATTCCCTGTAGCTATCAACAGCAATATGTCTTAAGGAGGTAGGCAGGTGATGATAGAGACACAGAGTTGTAAGGCAGAGGGGCACAGGCAGGGTCACACACAACTCAAATTTTGACTCTATCTTCTAGCACATTTCTTAAATCCTGGAATAAAGAATGAGGCAGATTATCTGACTGTTGTTAACTGCAGCCAGAAAGAGTTGCAAATTCTGCTAGATTTGCAGTCAGGTGGGGAACTGTGAAAAGTCCCCAAAGAAAGGATGAAAACTCTTACATATAATGAGAATTGGCTCTAGAACCAAGAACAGAACAGAATAGAACAATAAAAGTAAAAACTGGGAACAAAATCTTAAGTGAGAGCTTGAGAACTTATACCCAAGGAAGCTAGACTTGGGTGAGCAAGTGGACATGCTTATCTATTACTGCTCCCCATCTAAGATAACCTTGGCAGCCGGAGTTCTTCAGAGTATCTGTTTGGGGAAGGTAGAGGGATCAAGAGGCCAGCAGTAGAAAGACTCAGGACAAGGATCTGAGAGGATTCAAAATGACAAATCTGAAAACTCAGGGTACTCTCAGAGATTCAGTGAGCAACTGAAGTTAGTGTTACAGGATGTGACAAGGCTTTGACTAATGGCAACATGATTACACTTCCATGGACCTGTCTATTTTGTGAGTAGCCCAGGGCATTGAGATCTCTCTCTCTCTCTCTCTCTCTCTCTCTCTCTCTCTCTCTCTCTCT
>NW_021604688.1:10433892-10437268 GCF_004785775.1 Grammomys surdaster | reverse complement strand
CTCTCTCTCTCTCTCTCTCTCTCTCTCTCTCTCTCTCTCTCTCTCTCCCTCTCTCTGTCCCAGCTGTGGGAGCAAACCTACTCAAGAAACACTATAGCATCAGCCTTTCCAGAACTCGAGTATGGAGAATTGTGACTTGTGACTGGTGTCTGCATGTGATTAAAAGGTACAATTATATTTTCAGATAGGCTTGGTTAATGCAAATGACATTTTAGGAGACATAATTTCTAGAGTTCAAAGTTACTAAGAGCAAGCATAAGCATAATGACACTTTATTTCTTGGCAACACTTTTGCTTTCTTTGGGTTGCAAAATTCCCATTTTAATGAACATCTCATTTAATCCTTACAATAATCCTTCAGGGAAGGGAGG
Source organism: Grammomys surdaster (assembly GCF_004785775.1). Classification (NCBI taxonomy): domain Eukaryota; kingdom Metazoa; phylum Chordata; class Mammalia; order Rodentia; family Muridae; genus Grammomys; species Grammomys surdaster. The sequence continues at coordinate 10,436,897 of NW_021604688.1, read as the reverse complement.
ATGGAGTGTTTTGTTTTCCTTATTTGTAGTTGAACTTACAGAAAATGTGAATGACTTGGCAGAAGTTACTTAGCTAGTTCCTGCTAGCATCTCTAGCTGCGGGTTCTTTCCAGAGCAAAGTGAAAGTGCATCTAACTTCTGTCCTCTATGGACCATGTGTTGACCTGTGGCTTCACCTGCCCTCACAGCAGTGCTTCAAGGTACACTTTATTATTCCCTCTTAAAGATCAGTAAAGTGGGAGAGTAAGGTCACTCAATATGTGAAATGCTTGCTCATAAGCACAATGACCTCAGAGTCCTTTCTAGAACCCAGATAAAATTGCCTAGCATGGTGAAGCATTCTTGGAATCCTAGTGCTAAAGGCTTGGGGGCATCTAAATCCCTGGGACTCAGAACAGACAACCTATACTGCGTGGCTAACTTCAAGTCAATAAGAGATTCTCTCTCAATATATAAGGTGAGATTTGACCTCTACACACACATGATTATACATCTATACACATGCGTGAACACACATATAAACATGTACTAACTACTTACATGAGTCTTCACACATAGGATGAGTAAACTGAATATCAATGAATGGTAATTTACTATTTCTCATCTATTTACAGTACACATTTGGATGAGCCTGAATCAATCAATACCTGGAAAATCATTTTGCACACTCCCTATGGTCTTAGGCTTCTTTTATTCTCTCAGCTTTGTGGGTACGTTCTAGAAGAGTATGGAATAATGTCAAAGCAGGATTTGATTTGGTGGAGGAGAGCCAGATGTAAGAAACACCAGTGGTTTCAATTTTGCAGGGGAAAGGAGGAAGGGAAGGAGAGCAGTTATGTTTTGTCAACAAATTCAGGAGCTGAGAAGAGGTAGGGGCAACTTGAGGTGGTTTGTGACCTCAGCCCATGAGATGCATCTAGAAGGGTAGGTAGCCAGTATACACGCCTAGTTGTACAAGTCAGAGTGCACAAGCAACCTCCTTCCCACCCTCTGCCTGTGAAGGATGGACTTCAGCCCTGAAGAATGAACTGTGAATACCTTTTGCTTAGCATCCATTAAATAAACACTTTTCTTTTCCTTGCCAGAAAATACAAATTTTTGTGCTCAGAACTGTTTTGTAACAGGAGGAACAGCTTGCACCATCCATCTTTATGAGAATGGTCCTCACCTTCCTAGGAAGCAAGCATGGAGGAAAGATGCACCTTGCATGCTCAGTGACAATTTGGTCAGGCTGCTTTTGTAGCAGAGGCTCTGATAGGGAGGAAAGCCTCCCTAGAAGGTAAAGGTGGGCTTGCGAACTTTGGAGAATAGACAAGGTGCTTTGGAATCTGTTATGCAAACGGCAAAAAGGGCCCCATGGGGTCACACCTGACCTTTAGCTGTCTTTCACTACAGGCATGCCTTTTGGGTTTTTTGGCCAATTATGATCTTAAACACACTGAAAAGTACTCTGGTCACGGACAGTTTGTGAGGAAGCTGAAATGCCTCTGGAATAATACCATGCCCAGGACGGAGGGAAAGAGTAAACAAAACCCTACTTTGTGTTGCAAATCTACAGCTTTGTTAAATGCTGTAGAAATCCCCTTGGTGGCCATCTTACCCAGCTCTGATGAAAATGCAGTTGCATTCCTCTAAGTGTCAAGAAATCACATCCTATCAGGCCAAGGAGGTCAAGAACATCTCCCCAAGTGAAGAATAAAACTCATTAAAATGGTCTTTCCGGCAAGAGAAGGCCATTTCCTACCCTTCCTCCAGCTCTGTCTTTTTTATTATCTTAGATTAATGTTTTGTAGAACTAGAGACACAAGTGAAAGAGCACAATGCACATTTGTATTAAAAAAATGTGGTTACGACAGGAGGAAAATGCGTGGTAAACAGCATCAGAAACACAGCAGAGGTGGAAGTCTACTGAACAGAACATTCTTGACCAGCAGGTAATGCATTAAAATGCTATTTCAGCTTACAGAATTGATAGCAGACTTGCTGAAGGAAAATGTGATCCAAGAAGGATGACGCCAATCCCCAAATCCTGTTTCCTGCCACACACTGCAGTGAAACCCAGGGGGAAAGTCTTATTACAGCAAATTGGTGTGAGTCTAGAGGAAAAATTAAGTTGACAATTGACAAATTTCCCTTCCAGCATGAAAGGAGACAGCAAACTAGTTTTTTGTTTTGTTTTTTGTTTTTGTTTTTAATCCTAAGCCTGGTGCTTGGTACCTGTTATTATGACTATTTGGGAATAAGAGTGTAAAGGAAGGCTCATTACTCTTTGAAACCATCTCTTATAAAGCCAGAAGCAAGTAACTTTTGTCAGGCCAGCAATATTACAAAACTCTAATATTGAGATGAGACATACTCTATTGTTGGTGCATTGGGTCCCCACATGTGACCATATTGGATTTGGTTATGGGACTGCTGATGGCAAGCAAGGGGTTTGGGTAGAGCAGAGCCTCTCTTTGGCTAACTGCAGGGCCAGTCAAGGACAGGAGACCCCCTCAGGAGTCTTTGCATTTGGTTTGTGAAGATCCAAGGCATCCTGATATTGTTTTGTTATTTACATGAGCATTGGTTGACCCTATGAGCAGCTGAAGGAAGTCTGTCTCTACAGACCCTAACATATGAAATAGGGTCCATAATGTGCCAAAGAAAACAGAAACAAGCTATCATTAGCAAACGGTTTATAGATCATCCCGTTGTGAGTCTTTCAACTTACAACTTTTCAAGCTTCAGCCATGCAAGTTCAATAGAAACTGGATCTAAACTTTGAGCACTGATTTTCTTTGGCTTGACTGACACTCTCTGACACAGGTTGTGGTGTGAGTGCAGATCCTGTCAGCCACTGAAGCATGAGGGTAAACTGTCTATGATCTACAGTGCATTGTATTGCCAGTGATTTTGAGTTAAGGATTTCAATCAACAATTCAAATTTTTCAAATTTCCTTTCTTCCCTTCTTTCCTTTTCCTTTCCTTTCCTTTCCTTTCCTTTCCTTTCCTTTCCTTTCCTT
>NW_021604688.1:10417614-10433882 GCF_004785775.1 Grammomys surdaster | reverse complement strand
TTTCCTTTCCTTTCCTTTCCTTTCCTTTCCTTTCCTTTCCTTTCCTTTCCTTTCCTTTCCTTTCCTTTCCTTTCCTTTCCTTTCCTTTCTTTTCCTTAAATCTAGTTCTATCTCTTAACTAACTATTGTGTGTGTGTGTGTGGGGGGGGAGTGTATGTACACATGTGCATGTAAGTGTGCACATTTCATACATGGAAAGAGACCAGTGGAGGATATCATGTATCCTGCTTTATCACTCTTGGTGATAATCCTTTGAGACAGAGTCTTACTGAAACCACAGCTAGGTTAGCATCTCATAAACTCCAGTGATCCTACTGTCTGCCCCACACAGCACTGGGGTTACACTGAGTACACAGTCAAGCTTGACCTTTTCATTGCTTTCTGGGATGGATTCTAATTCATGCTTTCACAGTGAGCACCCTTACTCACTGAGAGATATTGCCTATATCCTCAGTGCTTTATTATGAAACAGGCTTTACATTAGAACACTTAGCCCAATGGTAGGGTATCTAAGTGTTTTGAGTGCAGTTAAGACAGGCTAGAATAACTATGATATTACACGTTAGATATGCTAATTGCATTTTCAACTTAAATAGTTTTTTCAACTCTTGTCTGAGTTCATCAAGACATAACCCACCTTAAGTCCAGGTACATCAGTTTACTTAATTGAATGTTGTTGAGAGGCAAAGTTGATCACAGACTGAAAGTGAATTGAATTTGAAATATACATACTTGTATACTTGAGGGATGAAAGAGGGATCTGGAGGTTGAGATATTCATTCTTTGATATTTCTAGTCCTTTTATTTTCCATATTAACTTACTTGCTAATATAGATAAATCACTTTCAGTAAGAATAAACATACATTGCTCTGAGTCCTAGAGAGTTCTCCCTCATGTATATTATAACAATTAAGAACTCCCCCTGTGAAAGAGAGAATTTTTCTTTAGAATGTTGTCCTTATTGGGTTTTACCCAGATGTCTCCATATCCATGTGCATACAGCCAACACTAAGTGGATTTAGTGAATATATATATATATATATATATATATATATATATATATATATGTGTGTGTGTGTGTGTGTGTGTGTGTGTGTGTGTGTGTTATTACATATATTACATATATATATTGTATGATGATGGTATGGGAGAGGGAGGAAGGAGGTGGAATGAACATGAATGACAGACATTGTATACATGTGTGAAATTATCAAAGAACAATTTTTAAAAAAATTAAGAACAGAATCCACATTTTGGATTGTCATGGGAAAGAAGGAAAACAGTGTGGACAGAAACAAAAGAGACATGAAAGGGCAGTGAAAGGGGGTCAAATCTGAGCAGATGCATATGTGTGAAAAATGGCAAAACAGAAGCTACTTGTTCCAGTTACTTGTCTGTTCCTGTGATTAAACATCCTGACCAAAAGCAGTGAGTGTTTGGTATGTTTATCAAGTGCACCAGTGAATAGCTTCCCCTTTAATGTTACCCAGATCTCGTGGTGTTTGGAATACTAGCTCTCTGGTACATTATAATTGATCTGGGACTGTCAACTTGACTAAACAGCAGTCAGAAAGGATTAGTAAGACACACCTCTCTGGGTGAGTTTATGAGACTGTTTCCAGAGGTGACTGACTTATGGGTGGGGGAATCCACCCTAAATCGGAGCAACATCTTTGTTTGTGAGACTAGGTGATCAAAAAGGAGAAAGGGGAAAATGCCCACCAGGGTGGTGGTTCTCTTTCGCCTTCTGTCTCTCACAGGATTATGAAGCTCCTTTGCTACATGCTTCCAGCATCCAGGTGTTCTGCAATGCACAGGATCAAGCAACTGTGGGAAGCATCCTCAGAAAACATTAGCTGAATGATCCTCCCTGATTAAGTTGTTGTATCGGGTGTTTTGTTTGAATGCATAGTGGATACATACAACTAGCCACCTCCAATTTTACTGCTAGTTAGTGGCAGGATATCCATTAGTTCCACACTACCACATTTGTATCTTTCTATTACACCATCGCAACCCAGGTATTTATGTGAAGTTTATATTTTCTTACCATACTACCTAAAGTACTCAGCTCATTCTCCCATTCTTTTCAAGAAAAATACTCATTTAGGATAAGTTTGTTTCCTTTCTGGTCTATCTCGATGATCACTTAATAATTCTGTTTATCTCCCTCCCTGTGAGTACATATGGGTTAATTTTTTTTTACCCTCCCTTTGAGTGAGGTTTGGGATGCCTGGCAGAAATGGCAGTTGATGTTTTCATGGGCGACCAAGGACATAGATGCATTGGCTGTCAGCCTCGGGCAGGGACACAGACTTATCTCCCACCAGCGGAGCAATGATGCATTTCCCCCAAATGTTCCAAGAATGGACTGGAATGTAACAAGACAAGGTCCATGAGGCCCCATGAATGCTTTCACATGGCACCAGCCAGAAAACTAACACAACAGTCATTCTTAGATTAGTGAGAAAATACTTCCAAAGGGGTCCCAAAGATAGTCGTCTGTCTCTTTTGTAAAAGGGAAGAGATGAGGTGTGACAATTGGCCCGTTGCTTGGTATTTTTTGCCAGGCAGAGGTCATCTATGAAGGGCACTAGACACCAACAGAGAAGAAACAGACTCTAACACAATGGAAAAATACTGTGTTAGGAGAGGCAAAGTTGCATCTAAAGAGAACGTTTCAAGTTAAAATAGAAAGGCAGTAATTCATATTTAAAAATACGCTGTTTTTTTCTTTAATGCAGTAGGCTATAAAGGACATTTGTAGTCAGTTGACTATATATTTCAGTCTTAGCCAAGATGCTTTGACTTCTGGAATTTGGTTTTCAGTTCCATAAAATGCTGTTGATAAAGCCTTTTTTACCTGGGTGCTGGAAAAATGAAATGAGATCAGAGTCAAGTGGTTTGCTGGACGAGGTTATAAGAACATGGAAAGGCCTATTGAATACTTGTGCCTCAAGATGAGGAGATGGGCTGTACATCATTTTGACTGATTTGTCCCTCATTTTTCAGTTCTTTCAGGATATGCGTATTGAAGCAGATCTTAAAAAAATAAATCCTAAAAACCCCCCACAATATGTTAGATAGATATAGAAGGAGATTAGTGGTTTTAAGAAAGTACAGGGAGGAACTATCTAGGCTTCTCTGAGACTCTTCTTTCCTCCAGACCCTCTAGCCATCTCTTCTTTCTTCAAAGGCAGTGTCTGAGAGAGTATCTCTGCTGTCACATTTGAAGCTTGGATAGCATCCATAACTGGTTTCTTTCTTTCTCTCCCCACCAATCCTTAGAAAATAAAGGGGATGAAGGGGAGCTTACTTCCTTGAACTCACTAAATCATCTAAAATTTCCACTGAATGGTGAAACTTCCTGATCTTAGATGAGAGTTGAGTATGAGTAGGCAGAAGCATTTTGTGTAAATTAATCCCTGAAGTCATCAGAACTCAGTGTCTTTGCCTGATTTGCTGGTACTTCCAAGACAGTTCAAAAATAGTGTATCTTTCATCCATCATACACTAATTTCATTATGATCTAGGAGATATCTATCTATCTATCTATCTATCTATCTATCTATCTATCTATCTACACACACACACAGACACACAGACACACACACACAGACACACACACACACACACACGCACCATCATTCACTGGAAGGAAAGTGTGTGACTTTTATAGCTACAAAGATGTTTTGGACTTCAGATGACTTAAGTGGATGTCTCATCAACTAATACCAACAAAATTCAAGAGCAACACTAAAAAAATATGTAGTTTTCTAATCCTCACTCTTCCATGACTCTCTTGGTATTTCACATCTGTGTAAGTTTTCACAAAGCTTGTAATTATAAAAACATTGCCCTGTTGAGTTCTCTGGCCACAAAAGGTCTTTAATTATGGACACCATATGAAACTGTAAAGAGAATATTATATCTTTGGGACCATAGGAAGAAAAATGGCTGAAGGGAGAACTATTCTGTGCACATGATAAAGCAAGTGCATCTTAACTCTGTCATATATTCTAGAATCCAGTTTCTGTGCAATCTTCTATAGTCACCATGAGTCTGTGGCTTAGTTTTTTTCCACTATAAAATGATAAAAACACTTTTGACAATCAATGTTGTGTTTTAAAGGATAAAGGTGTTAATCAAATGTGACATTTATGATCTTTACAGATGATCATTATTATATAAGAAGTATAAGATAGATTGCTTCTTTCTTTTGTTGACATGTAAAGTAGTATATACTTAAAATTGGTTCAAAAGAGGAACTCATATCTTCAGAAGACATGTTTCATTAAAGTTTAGAGGGCTTACCCAGAGTCTGTAATGCAAAGAATAATTCTTTCATTTAAAAACTCTTTTAAAAATTATATTTTAATTTATTTATCTCCTGTGAGGATATATGTGAAAGAGAGGAAGAGCAGTGTCTACACATGCTATGACATGCATGCAGATATCAGGGGACAGATTTGGGGGCGGTTCTTTCCTTCTACCATATGAGTTCCTGTACTGAACTCACATCATCTGGCTTGGCAGCAAGCACTTTTAGCTGGTGACAGTTCCCATAATACTTTCTTGGTTGCTGGAATTATATAAAAGTGTTTATAACTAAGGTGGAGACCTCAGTTCTATAGTTGTTACTTTGTGACCTCTGATAGGACATCTTGTGTCTTTAGTTTAGGACTCTTTCAAATTCTTAAGAGAAATAGTAAAATAGAATCATCTCCAAACAACCAAAAACAGTGGGGGTTTAGGATTGCTAGCTGCAATTATATCTTATGTTTTACAACCTTCCCAGATAACTTATTCCTGTTCATGAGGAGAAAAGGAACCTGACAAATTAATTGACCCTGAAGAACTCACAACAGAACATAACATTGTTTGAATCTCAGAAAAGAGATCATGGAGCAGATGCTTAAGCAAAATTTACTTAAACAACACAGCTGAGATGAACCGACATGGTGATAAGAAATCCAACATGCGACTGGGGAAAGAATATATTCTCAAAGTGCGGAAGGAGAAGATGAATACTGTGCAACCTAAAAGATAACAGAAAACAAATATTCCTTCTGACCTGAGTACAAGACTTCCAGGGCTCCCTGATTGTTATTGGCAACACTGGATTTGAGCTTTAGCTGCTTCTTCTGAGAAGTAACATTACTTCCATCAGTGGAACATAGGATTGAGTCAGCCACCAGAAGCCCTGGCTTTCACAGGTTGCTGAGAAGCTGAATGACCTTGGGTAATCTTTTCTATTTCCTATTTTGGCTTCATTAAGTTCTACAACTTAGTGATCTGATATTTAGATACAATGGAAAATAGTATATATAATCATATTAAGTAGCAGATTCACAAACTCACTTAGGTACAATATGCACATAGGTGTTTGTATATGTGTATTTTTACATGTATATATGTGTTTGTATGAATGCCTGTGCACATAATGTCTCTGTGTAGGTACAAATGAGCATATGTTTTTGTCTATGTATATTTAGCAAATGCTCAGGAGCTATCTCATAATGTGTGTCAAGAATTACAGCCAATTCTTACTATGCTGTGAGTTGGAACTTAAGAACTGATTCATGCAGCTTTTCTTTGTGTAGGTTAGTTTAGGAGTAAAGACATCTCGAAGTGCCTTTTGGTTCTAACTACTGGAATTACTTTATTTTCTGTCTGTTTCTATTGTGCACAGCTTAATTATGATGTGGAGGTTGCTACTCAAAATCATAGAAAAAATAGAAAACATTAAATGAAGGTGGCCAGAGTATGTGTCCTTCATCTGAGTGAGTCTTTTCACTTCAAGCATGGGAAGGCAGCTAGGATGTGTCTGTATAAAGTGAATAGATGGATACTGAATACTGAATTCTTGGCCATTATGAGTGATGCTCAGATGGGCACAGCAGAGGTGAGCACGGTGATTGGGCTGTGCTAGGACTGCCCATTCTTTTAATTACTGTGAAATAAGAGCCAAACACATCAACTCATGGGACTCCATTTTGAGAGAGTAAAAATCAGGGGAGGAAATGATGACTGCCCTTCATCAATGGCTTTCTACTTTATTTTCCCCCAGAGGTAGGAGGAGGGACCAGATAACCTCTGCAAGTTCCACCTTTGCTCCTCTATTCTACAAAACACTGGCCCTGAAGGAAGGTGTCACACATGGTCAGTGTGTCCTGTCACACACTGAGTGATGTTGCCCCTCTGCCTCAGTGAAGCATCTTAATGATAAAGGCTGTCTTCAGGGAAGGATTGTGACTTGTCTTTTAGAGGAAGATGAAATCTATTAAGACAGCGAGGACAGAAAACAAAGCCGTGTCCCTGGAAAGACTTCTAAAGCAGAGTGCAGTTAGCCGCCCCCCACCTTTGTTGGAAGAGAGTACCCTTCAGCCGCTCTGCCTCCTGACTGCATTACTATGCTTGTTGGTGTATAAAATTGCTGCTTGGTGTGTATAATTTATAAGCTCTAAAAAATGATAAATCGTCTCAAGTAAGAAGAGTGATTTGTGCTTGAGTCCTCAGGGTACTTTTGTAGAGGAATTAATTTCTTGGGGGAAATTGTCTATAAGTTCCTGTGGAATATTAGTTAACTAGTTCATAGCTGGGATTTATTTAATGTGGTGTGTTTAAGGTCTACTTACTGGTTTGAATAGGGTTCATCTGGGTGAATATAGCAAAGTTTGATGACTTGGGGAGCTTAGAGGAAAGAGAAAGCCTAGTTCATTTATTTTTCTTAATTTTTTGTTGTTTCAAAGCAATTATTGGAGCTCTCTCTAGAGTGCTTGCTTCCTTCTCAGGAAGGAATGACTTTGCCAGACAGGGGTATGTGGCTATATCTCAGATACATTTGGCTGTTTTCACTGAAATCTAGTGCATAAAAGTCATTGATACTGATATAAATTCTCTAAAGGCACAGAAAAGTCAGACACAAGAAACAATTTCCAGCCTTAAAATGTTCACAGCATTGAGGCTGATAAACTCTTATGTGACCTGTGGGCTCCAGGGACCATAATTCAAAATCATTTTCTAAGGACTTTCTACAACATCCTGCCCATTAATTTTTAGCTTATCTTCTAATCCCAAGAATGGTAGAGGAGAAAGAGAGGCAGGAGGAGGTAGGGAAGGAGGAGGAGGAAGAGGAGGAAGAGGTGGAGGAGAAAGAGAAGGCAGGGGAGGAGGAGGAGAAGGAGGAGGAGAAGGAGAAGTAGCTAGAATTAGAATAATAGAGACGCTACAAGTTGATTTACTAATTAGAGAAACAGTTATATGATAACCCTGAACCTTAGTCATGTGTGTTTAGAAGGCAGGAAACTAGTAAGGCGTCAGTGAGGGTGAGAACTTCAAGGAAAGAGGGCTACAACACAGGTGGTAAGGATGGAGAAAGGGGAATAGGGGCACAGAAAAATCTGAATGACTTGAATGGTGACAGAGGAAGATAGAGAAGGAAGTATAGTGGATAACTAATGCTGAAGACCTTCGAAAATGACATGTGGAAGGCTACTACTATAAAAGCTCCGCAAACATATCCTTACCCATGTATTAACAAAGGGGTCCAAATGGAGCTACCCAATCAAGGGGGTCAATATCTCCCCCATACACCATTAGTTATCAAATAAAAGCCCCAGTGCCAAATGCTGGTTATCTCTTTCCAAGCTCTTGGTCAGTGAGGTTCCATAGACACCCATCAACACATTACAGTTCATTGTCATTTTCATTGCTCCTCCAGGAGGTGATGGTAAGACTTATTGCTGAAGACACCACAAATTTGACTCATAGGATATTGTCAAATTCAGCTGGTACTGACTTGAAAGATTTATCCTGCTGGTTACCTTTCATAGTGCTTCTGGGGTCTATATATGCTATTAAAAGAGCAAAGTCACCATTAGTATTACTGAAGTGTGACCCTCTGAGCTATAATAGTACAAACGTACTGGTATAATAGTGGCAGAAATGTTACGGGCGTAACCAACCACTTTCTGATTGGATTTAAATCCCACTCCACAAGATGGACACCATGGCTGGTATTGTTAACTGATCCAAACACCTATGGCTGTCATAGGCCTTTGAGGAGAACTTTTCTATGAAATAGACATAGTAATAAATTATATATTATTTTTTATCCTTATACTCATAGATTAGTGCATCTCTCAGTCTTCATCAGAGAAGATTCTTCTTCTTTTCCTCCTCCTTCTCCTCCTTCCTCCTCCTCTTTCTTCTCTTATAGTAGTAGTCATAGTAGTAGGACCATGACAGAAATGAATAAAATTTTGTGTACTTTATCATTTGTGACTCAAAATAGAGAACCCCAAAGGCATGAGAAGTCCTGAATGATTTGTATGGAAGAGGAAGTAACACATCTTACTGTTTTGGCGATTTTAGTACAAATTGAAGATGATGGTACCTAAACAAAATCCTCCATGATTTGCTAGGCCCTTTCTTTCTTTCTTTCTTTCTTTCTTTCTTTCTTTCTTTCTTTCTTTCTTTCTTTCTTTCCTCCTTTCTTTCCTCCTTTCTTTCCTCTTTCTTTCTTTCTTTCTGTATATATTTTTTAGTGGATATTTTATTTATTTACATTTCAGATATCCTCCCCTTTCCCCATTTCCCCTCCCCTTTTTGCTTTTATACCATTTTGATTGCATACAAGAATTAAGGTCAGTTCTAGGTTGAGGGTCTAGCAATACAATAGATGCAAATAGTCAAGGAACAAGCAAGACAGTAAACACAAATAGTCAAAGGACAAGCAAGGCATTAAACCCAATTAGATGAACACTCCCATGATCACTGTTTTTAAGGGCTTATCAGGATGATCAAAATATCTGAGCCTACTTCCCTGTTCTAGCCCAAGGTCATTTTCATTTCTGAAGCCTACTTCCTTGTACTAGTCTAAAATTTAGATTCTTGTCTGAAACTACTTCTTTGTTCTAGCCTAATATTTAGATTCCTGCCTGAAATTACCTCTTTGTCTAGCCTAATATTTAGGTTCCTACCTGAAATTACTTCTTTGTTCTAGCCTAATGTCAAATTCCTGCCTGAAGTCTACTTCCCATGTCAGATTCTTGCCAAGCAGCCTCAAAGGCTCTCTGGCTGGGCCCTTTCTTATTTATTTGTTCTTTAAAAATTATGTGTATTTATACATGTATGCACCTGTGTACACAGGTGGTGCAGGTGTACAGGTAGAAATCAGAGGCTCATGTCAGATACTTTCTTCAGTTGGCTTCACTGTCTTGAGTTTCTTGAGACATAGAACCTTTAGCTCCCCAAGTTGGCTAGATCAACTGGATGGCAAATTCCTTTCTCCATCTTCCCAGTGTAGTGGATATCCGCATGCCACAACTTACTGGCTTTTACTTGGGTGCTAGAGATGTGAACTTGGGTCCTTGTAGTTATACAGCAAGCACTTTACTAATTGAGCCATATTTTCAGTCTTATTAAAGCCTTTCTCTGCTAGAGGTTAATAAGTTTGAAATTATGTTTGTGGTTGATAAACTTGCTTAATAACCAAACTGCTATAATCAGTGGGAGAACGGTAGTCTTGGGATATGTCTGAAGATGTAGAGTGCACTGTGATGATTTTCTATGGCTCAGCATGGAGCTAATGGGATCTTCACGTCCACAATGAGAGGCAGGTATGCTAATCAAGAAGAGCCAATTCACACAGGGGTTATATACATATAGAGGCAGGATGTGGGGAAGGGGATGTAGCAGGAGCGTAGGTGTTCTCAGGGGAAGTACAGATATCTTCCAGAACAGGGTTTTGGTTGGGTGAAGAACCAGGGAACTGGTCACTTATGACTCTGTCTATGATTCATTTTTTCCTTATTTAAGCTGGCACCCTCCACCAAGGCTACCTGTCCACAGGGTCTATGACTGTCCAGGCTGGTAGTTTTCCACCAAGGCTGCCTGTTTACAAGGTCTATAACTATCTGTTCTAGGATCAGTGTTTTTCCACAGAGACCAAGACTTTGTGTTAGCAGCCATGTATGTCTGACTTAGGCCTATGGCTGACTTTAAGCCTTCAGTGTATAAGCAAGGCTGCTCCTGACAAGTCTTTCTCATTTCCTTTTTTCATTTCCCGGCCTTTCTTTCCCCCTTTCTTTCATAGGCCTCTAATTTCAGTGTTATTCTGTTAATAATGCCTCATGCTTTTTAATATGCTTAAGAGTCCCTGACACTTTTTATGGCTCAGATGCAGTAGCTCTGAGTGACAGATCAGAACTATTTGTTTAGAACGAGGTCCTGGTGATCCCATTGGTTATGTCACTGTTCTGTGGAGTGGACTTTTAATAGCCATCCTCAAAATACCTCACAACACTTCAGTTCCAAGAATTTTCTGGAACATAGAAGCATAGGTGAGGAAACAGAGAGAGGGATGTATAAGAGCATTTGGTCTCTTCAATTTTTTGACCTTCCAGTAACAAAAGTTACCAGTCATTAAATACTCTTTGCCCCCTCCTATGCACTGTGCAGTGTGCACTGCTCTGATTATCTCAGTCAGTCTTACAGCAAGGAGACATAGAAATGATCACCCCTATGGTACATATAGGAAGCAGAAGACTAGCGGGACTGGGACATTCACCACAACTCACAACAACTGACTGTGAAATCAAACACAGATATTCATTCTTACATATACTATGTGTAGCAAACGCTGTATTCCTTTCTCTATCCCTCTTTAGACTACATTTACATAGAAAATACATAATTGCATTACTTCCAAGGCAATAGGGGAATCACTGGCCACACCTAAAGCCTTCCTTCCAACTGCTAGGGTAGAGTGAAGTACAGATGGTTTCCTGACTATCTCCCCAAACCACCAGAGAACTTATTTATCAACTCCATCATACCTCTAAAAAACTGCCTACCACCCATATTAAAATCAGCGGTTTGATCAGACTATTGACAGACAACCATTTTTTGTATCCCCTGTCCTTCAGTTCTCTCTTCCAGATCTTCTGATCCCAGCTCAATGCCCTGTGGGACAAAGAGAGAAAAGAGAAAACTAAGGAAACCAAGGAAGGGAATAAGAAAAAGAGGAGAGGAGGAGGAAGAGGAGGGAGGGAGGGAGGGAAAGGGAAGGAGGGAGGGAGGAAGAGGGAGGGAGAGGGAGGGAGGGAGTGAGGGAGGGAGGGAGGGAAGGAGGGAGAGAGAGAGAGAGAGAGAGAGAGAGAGAGAGAGAGAGAGAGAGAAGACAAAAGAAAAAGAGAGGTCCATACCATTGGGGGGTTAACTATTGTGTGGTCATACTGTATTGAACCAAACACAAAAATAAACTTCCAGGGTAGAAATGAGCTGCCACTCACATGTAGTCAGAGCACAGATGTTGGTTTCTGATGAGCTCTGTTCAAACTGTAGAGAATAATTTCAGATATAAAAACAACATGAGGTGGAAGAGAGTTTTAAGAAGCAGTTGCATTGTAGGTATTCTGAGCTTTTGGGCTAATATCCATTTATCAGTAAGTACATACATATCATGTACCCATGGTACTACCCACAAACCATATGGAGCTTAAGAAGAAGGGAGACCAAAGTATGGTTGCTTCAATCTTACATAGAGGGGGGAACAAAATAATCACAGGAGGTAGAGGGAGAGAGGACCTGGTGAGGGAAGAGGAGGAGGAGAGAAAAAGAGGGACAGGATCAAGTACTGGGAAAGACAGGAGGGAAGTACAGAGTGTCAGGAAATTGAATAGAAATATGTAGAAGTAGGGGATGGAGAACTGGGTGTAGCCACTAGAAAGTTCCAGATGCCAGGGAAGCCAGAGGCTCCCAGGACTCAATGGGTATGACTTTAGCTGAAACACCCAACAAAAGGGAGATACAACCTGTGGAGATCACCTCTAGAAGATAGGCACAGCCCGCAGTTGAGAGATGGGCCCACTTACCCATCTCAAAACTTTAACCCAGAAATGTACCTGTCCAAAGGAAAGACAGGGACAAAAAGTTGAACAGAGGCTGAAGCTCATCCAGAGACCACCCCACCTAGGGATCCATCCCATCTGCACACACCAAACTGCTACACTATTGCTGATGTTAAGAAGCATTTGCTGACAGAATTCTGGTATGGCTGTTCCCTGAGACATTCTACCAGCACCTGACCAATACAGATGCAGATACTCACAGTCAACCATTGGACTGAGCCTAGAGACCCCAATGCAAGAACTAGGGGGAAGGACTGAAGTTGCTGAAGGTGATTGCAACCCCATAGGAAGAACAATATGAACCAACCAGACGCTCCCAGAGAGTAAACCACCAACCAAAGAATATACATGGAAGAATATATGACTCCAGATACATATGTAGCAGAGGATGGCCTTATCTGACATCACTGGCAGGGAAGTCCCTTGGTCCTGTGGAGGCTTGATGCTCCAGTATAAGTGGATGCTAGACTGGTGAGGCAGGAGTGGGTAAGTGGGTGAAGGAGTACCCTCATAGAGGCAAAGGGGAGGAAGGAGAGGGATGGGTTAAGGGGTTTGTGAAGGGAGATATTATTAGAAATGTAAATGAATAAAATTATTTTAAAAAAAAAAGAAGCAGTTGCCTGTTAGTCATGTTATTTCCTCTAAAACCATATAATAAGAAGAATTAGAGATGACTACCCAGGACTAAACTCTGTGTGGCCTATGTACTCAATTCTGTATGTGCTTGGTACTGACCACAGGTCTTCCTGCAGATGACCCAGGGGTGAATAGGACACCAAAGAAGAGAGGATGGTAGATGGCCTGTCCTTGACTGGAGAGTTTTATTGTGAGGACTTTAAATAAAAAGAAGGGTGCTTGAGTTTATCAGTTCTGTTGCATGATACATAGGCTCTCTCTCCAATAGCCAACACTTCAACCTGCTGGCTTACTACAGAATTCTGAGTAGGCTCAGTTGCTGATCACTTCTGGAGAAGACTTCCTGACCAGAGGTCTCACTGTTGACTCACCCATGACATCCTTATATCATTCCTGCCAAAATGCTGGAATGAGGACTGGTAAGTGATAAGGATGAGTGGAGGTAATGCTGGCATAGAACAGGATTCTCCACACCATAATGATCACTCAAGCAACATGATGGCTGCTGGGGGGTTGACTGTACTAGGTTCTACGTGTACCATGGAAGTTTTTCAGGGGCTAGTTATTTTCTTAATGCACTTGTTTGTAGTCCCACTGTTAATTTACTTGGAGCTCTAATCACCTGCAAAGTTTTATGACAGATCTCCATGACACTCTTCTCTCCCAAACTCACTTGTATCTACATGAAAATCTATCTCTTGCTCCCTGCTCCCTCCTTCTGACACATTTTAATACCAGCTACATTTTAATATCTGATCCTAATCCCCTGTGCCTCCACCTTGGTTTCTTTTCATAATGAAAAGTTTTATTGCCTTGATTCCCAATGTTACATTGCTGTTCGTATCAGAAGTGAGACCCTGGGTAGCTGGCAACTCTATTCTCTTGATTCAGATAAGAATCCAGCAGCACAGTGAGGGCACACTTTGTCTCCTATACAGGAAAGTCACAGGAGGGATGCTACCATTGATAATGTGGAACAATATATATCCGGAATAATTGCTTGACTGAGTGGAAAGGTCAAAGACAGCTAGAGCTCTCCTGGTGATACTCCAAAATAATTTTATCTACCCCAGCACTGTGATGTGGTGGTACATGCTTACTAACCCGCTCTGGGCTTTGACTGTCTTTACAAAGCCTCCAAGACCAGGACACAGCTTTCAAATTATTTACTAATGTTGTAATGTGTGCCCATATTTCACTTGAGTTTTTAAGAGCAGGGTGAGGCTGGGGCATTGAATTCTACTTTGTCTGACCCCTACCCTCAGTCCGATTTTTGGGCCTTCATTACATGGATGGCACTGTATTCTATAGCTCTTTACCTCCTGGCCAGATCCAGTTTCTTCTCTTCCTAAGATGTAATGTAGCCTGAACTCCTTTTCCCTGTCCTAGGTAAGTTCATCCCTAGTTACATTGTCAATGGCAGTTGTGAGGCTCCAGGTCTCACCTACTGAATTCTAGATCCCTTTCATAATACCCTTTTCCTTGCTATTTCTGATATGCCCGCTGTCCAAGAACGATCCTCAGCTAATACTTCCAATTTGGTTTTGGAAATCTATGCTGAAAGTTGGGGAAGAAGAGTCTGTGTGCTAACAAAACAAAACTTTGTCATCAGGTATTAGTCCAGCCCATTCCTCACAAAACCTCAGTGCTTACCTACACTGGAACACTCACTGTCTTTATTCTCCTTCCTGCTCTGTTCTTTATCCTCATCTTTTTTTTTGTTTTGTTTTGTTTTTTGTTTTTGTTTTTCGAGATGGGGTTTCTCTGTGTAGCCCTGGCTGTCCTGGAACTCACTCTGTAGACCAGGCTGGCCTTGAACTCAGAAATCCGCCTGCCTCTGCCTCCCAAGTGCTGGGATTAAAGGCGTGCGCCACCACCCTTTATCTTCATCTTAACAACCTTTGCCCTTACCTTCTTATACACAGAATTCCAGTGCTTTGCTGTTCCTGGCACCTAGCCTAATCTTGGTCTTTCTATGTATAGCCAAACACTGCATGGCTTCTTACACTTCAGTCACTTCCAGAGCAAGTAGAGATTTTTTTCCCAGCTACTCATTAATATATATATATATATATATATATATATATATATATATACACACACACACACACACAAACCTCCTATTTCAGTCTACAAGTAAGTCCCCTTAACAATTGGGCCAGAGGTCTCTCTTCTCTGCCATCACAGTAGCATAGGTGATAAATAAATATAATGCAGGAGTTGACTCACTCATACTTTTTGAATGAAAGAATGCATATAAATATGAACTGAGGAAAGAAAATGGGCAAAATAAACATGATCCCATCGTCTCTCCTGTTACTCAGTTGTGCCTAGAAGTATGCACTCCTGGAGCTACCTAATAGTGCTTGTGATGTTTGAGTGACAGCTCATAGCCAGGGGCCTAATTATTTCTCCTCCCTACCTCAATAGTCTTCTTACTTTCTATTTCCCTTGTTGGATTCTTTCTCTTTTCCCATTTGATCATTTTATCTTTCTTCTCTTCCGTTGACTCTTACCGTTTTGACTAATTGACCTCACATTTCAGCAAGTAGATCCTTCTCTGGGAGGCAAGTAAGACTCCAGAACCTGATCTATTTTTGGTTGGCAACATTCCCCCAGCTTGGGAACTAGAATATAACAAGAGTCCAAGCACAATAAAAAAAAAAAAAAAAGGAAAGTAGAAACACAAGATACAATCTGGGAGGCCAGAATATTAGTTGGACCGTTGTATCATAGGCCTTGGCGGGCGAGTGTGTGCCTGTGTGTGCCATGGTCATTTTAATTGGATTTTAAAAGTCCACAATGTCAGTAAAGTGCACCTCTGGCTATTTGTGCTAGTGAAATGAATTAATACTGAGGTCTCTGTGCTTAGGGAGTAATCCATCCCCAGGATGAATCCATCCCATGGCAGCATGATTGGAGAGAGTGGAAGGTGGAGGTGGATGGCTGCAGTGTGTCTGCATGGTTTGTGTCTTCTGTCTGGATGTCTCAGGATACAGGTATCTGCTCATTATTTCCTTCCCGGCTGCTGTGCTGAGAACCAGGCTACTTTTGCTTCCTTGTCATAGGACCAGACCTTCTGAAACCGTGAGCCAAAATACATCTTTTCTTGATGAAAGCTGTGTTTGTCAGGTATTTTTGTCATAATGATAAGGAAAAGCCAGTACAGATAATCATAAGGAAAAGTACAACATAGTTTTAAGTGGGGTTATAGAATAACATTTCTGAAAGTGAAGAAGCAAGGTGATGAGTGGACATTGTGGCAGAGTGGCCCGAGCGGACCTACCTCACTAGAAAGCATGAGTGGGGACAGCGTGGCTAGGAAGCCCAAGTGGACAGAAGGTCTCACTGGAGAGCGGGCTGGGATTTCTGGGTGCTAGGCAGTTTCTAGCACATTGTTTGATTTCCATTGCTTTTGTTTATTTTTGTTTATTTAATGTGTAGGTCAAAGTAGGTAAGCTAGATAACGGCTAGAATAGAGACTGGTCACTTTTAGTATTAAAGGATATAATTTTTAAAAAGTTTGCTGAAGTAAAGTTGTATAGTAGAAGCTCACTTTTTAACATTTTGCATCAAAATCTTATGCATACTCCTTGTCAAAACATCACCAGTCTCCAGATACATACTGTATGTTTATGTGTGTGTGTGTGTGTGTGTGTGTGTGTGTATGAGAGAGAGAGAGAGAGAGAGAGAGAGAGAGAGAGAGAGAGAGAGAG
>NW_021604688.1:10416548-10417604 GCF_004785775.1 Grammomys surdaster | reverse complement strand
GAGAGAGAGAGAGAGAGAGAGAGAGAGAGAGAGAGAGAGAGAGAGAGAGAGAGGTGGAGTGCGTAGGGGGAGAATATAAAGTCTTTATTCATCTCAGTACTTTCCTATACCAACCAGATTCTCTATGTAAAGCTTCTGCTTTAAAGAAAAATGGCACCATAGCTAAGATACAAAATGTGCCATTTATTTCATACCGAGAAATGACACGTGTTTTTTTCTTTCTCTTATGAGCACCAAAGGGACTGGGCCTTTTGTTCCCATGAAATGGTCTCCTCAAAGCTTCCTTTGTTTGTGACCTATGTTTTCAGACTGTGGGTGTACTTAAGGTTTAAATCAATGGGCAGTCCTTTGTAGGAAAGGCTTGTATGTCCTCCACCATGCCGTTTTGTTTGTTGTGATATTGCAGGCGGCTTCTATATGGGTGGAATTAGGCTATTTTGTACTTTATTGTTCATAAAGGAAAATATTGAGGTCATCACAAATTGTTTTACAGGTCAGCCAAACAAAAGTACTCAAACGTTCTTGTATTGATACAGGATTACAAGATACAGCCACAGGATAGAAATGTTATTCTTTTAATGAAAGCAAAATGCATGGTTCATTTAAGGAGGCAAAAGTGTCACTTGTTTATTTCAAACTTGGACCATTGTAACTGAATATTTGCACTGCTTTGTTTGTTTCCTATTGAGAAGTTTAGATATTCCAAGTTTCTAACTGGATTTAGTACTATAGCTACAGACAAAGAAAGAAAAAAGTTTTAAAAAGCAACTAAAAAAAAGTTACAAAACATATCTGGACTTATATCAAGAGATAAGTCTGTTCTTTCAAATTATCAAGCTTGTCAAGGCTCCATCATAGAAAACCATGTCATAAAATGGGATTAAGCTGAAGAAAAGACAGATAGATAAACAAAGGAATCTTAGGCCAAAAAGAATATCAGTACAGTTCACAGGCATTGACTTCCGTGCCTCCTAAGGATTCATTAATGCTTTGTGCTTCAGTATTCTAACACACACACACACACACACACACACACACACACACACACACACACAC
>NW_021604688.1:10403306-10416538 GCF_004785775.1 Grammomys surdaster | reverse complement strand
CACACACACACACACACACACACACACACACACACACACACACACACTCACACAGTTTCTTGAACCATAGCTTCTTGACCATATATACACATGTATATGACCATGTATATGTACATATATGGTCAAAAAGCTATGGTAAATTGACTTCATTTTCTCGCCATTTTCCATAGAGTTTAAAAATGGTCTATGTCCTGGCTTTGTTCAGGACTAAGCTGCTTGGGGATATTTTATGTGATGTGTACTGAACTCACTCACATATTTTGTGTTTGTTTTTACTTAAGGTTGCTACATAGAGCTAGACCTGACTGGCAGTTTAATTCTGAAATTCTGATTGACGTAGACTGGGAGATAGTGGAAAGAGTGGCTCATGTCAGGCTAAGCCTGTACGGGTGGATTCTTATGTGAAGGTTGAGGAAGTAGCCAAAAGACAGTGAAACTCTTTCTCATCCAAGAAGGCCTCTTCTCAGTCTAAGCACTTATGATAAACTGTGAAACAAGAGGAAACAGCCATA
Source organism: Grammomys surdaster (assembly GCF_004785775.1). NCBI lineage: Eukaryota > Metazoa > Chordata > Mammalia > Rodentia > Muridae > Grammomys > Grammomys surdaster. The sequence goes on along the minus strand of NW_021604688.1, from coordinate 10,416,026 downwards.
AAGTGAACCTTTCCAATTTCTTCAGAGACAACCAAATTAACACTCTGTCAGAGACCCATTTATTTTAATTGTTTTCTCCCAGGTAATATCAAAAAGTCAACATGGGTAGAGGAAACAGAAAGAAAAAAAAAAACAATTTGCTCCTCATTAAATGTTAGAGAAGTCTAAGATAAACCTACTTAAAATTGATCTGATAAAGCCAAGAAAGTGGAGACTTGTGTTTTCCTTTATAATGATCACGGCCTAGGATTTATATCTTTGCTTTAAGGAGCCACTAATCTCTGTGTTGAGAAAGTCCACAAATATTATTGCTAGGGCATCTAACCTTTGTGTGTTTGTTGTCTCTTGAGTGTGCGTAACTCTGTTGCTATGTATGCTAAGCTGCATCTCATTTTCTTGATTCTGAGTGGCTAAAATGATTGCACCGAAGTTCGCTTAAAACTAGTCTTTCTCCATGACACAGTGATAAGGTCTTAGTGCCTAGCAAAGTTAAATCCATTTCACCTTCCTTTACTCGCTTTCTTATTCATTCCAATTTTCCCTTCCTTACAATGTGTTCCCCGCTATTTTTCTCCACTATAAACTGACACCTGAAATAGCCACAGAGGAAACAGCTAAGCGGACCAAACATCTTTCTAATGATCTCAAAGATCCACTTCAAGCTTAATAATATTAATGTCCTTCGATCAGTCTTCACTGGCTTTTGTCCTTGGAAAATTTCTATAAGCTTTTCTAAATATGTGGCTAACTCTTCACTCTCAGCCCAGTGTCGTCGCATCAGATGTTCTTCATCTCCTCCCTTTTCTTCTCTGCCCCTCTTTTCTTTCTTTGCATTCCTCTTGCTGTCCTGTTCTGTCCTGACAAGTAAGGGTTGTGTAAAAATGACCGAGGTCCAGAGCAAAGCCTGCTGTTGCCGGTAATTGTTGAAATATCAAGGGTATTGCGTCCTCCGTTACTTAAGGGCTCATTTGTGGTTTTCATGGTTTTGAGGGATGTTTATGACTGACAGACTTTTCTTTACGGCTCTATCCTTCAAGCTCTGGCTGATACCTCAGGGAATGACCGCTTGAGTGACTGATAAAATGTCAAGATGCTATTATTTCCAAGAGAGTGTTTGGGAGCAATAAGATCTGTTTCAATTTATCTCATTCACCTGAATTTAAGCCTTCAGGTTTAACTTTGTTAGCAGCTATAACCGAAATGTTTCTGGTTTGGAGAGAACAGTGATTGTGGAATGCAGAGCATGTGGTGTGATGAACACACCATGGCCTTTGTCTTACATTTCATTGTGCACATTGGTGCAATATTTTGGACTTAATTAATACTCTCCAGGAACTCCGGTATATGCATGGCAATAATCCTATTTTAGATCATGTGAAATACTGCAAAAAGAATTGAATTCATAAGGCAGATGGCAAAGCCTGTTGTTTGAAGAACAACAGAACAGGAAGATTTACAATGAGCTCAGAACCCTTTCCACTGGAATCGTGCCACTATGAATGTTCTGTTATTTCACTGGAGGGCAACAATCTGGGAGGGTCATTAGTGTCCTCGTAAAAACTGAGATTAAAAAGGAGTCAAATGAATTGAATAGGCAAAGATTTCTCTGCTCAGTGCAAGTACAGAGAGAGGAAAACAAACAAACATACAAACAAGCAAACAAAACCACAAGGTTTCCAGTGTGTGTGTGTGTTTCTTTTGACAAAGCATTCTGTACTCTTTAAATTTACCAATGTAACATTTTTAGTTCAACAAAGAAGGTTTTGTCAAATCTTTAAGAATGCAATATATAAAGAAAACAAATATCCCAGAGCTCAGCATTAGAGGAGAATTCAATGTGGAAGCCATTGGCAAGAGAGGTTTGTAAAATACTTTAAACACCAATAACCCACTGCTTCATTAGTAGCCCCAGACCTGGCTCTACCACAGCACTGTGCAAAATTAACTATTATTCACATAGAAAATAACATGACACGGAACAAAGCATAACAATTTTTCAGATTGTTGTAATGTTTTCTGAGACACTCTTCTCTGCATCACTATTCAAGAAAATGAGTGTTAAATACAACTAAAAGGTATAATAGAAGACAAAATATCAAAGGATATTAATTATTTCTAGATAGACTCTTATGAATCCTGCGTAAGTTGTGCATGGTCTATAGATTTTGCTGCATATTTTCATAGTAACATTTTCACTAAAAAATTTGGGGAGGAGGGTAATTTTCATAAAAAAAGAGTTGAATGAAGCCTCTGTCTTAGGCTTATTCATTAATCAAAGAGTTTAAAGTTCTTGAGCTACATTATTTGTATTAATATCATTACAAACCACCAATGATAATTACCATGGAAATGCTGGTGTTCAACATGGAAGAGTCTGAGACAATGTATCTGGCTTGTGGTCACATGGACTGCTGTCAGTTCAAGGAAACATCCGTGTCAGCTCATCTTCTGTATATAAACTTGCTGGTCTCCAAGACCAAGTGTTTTACAGAAATGTGAAACATGAAGGCATTATACATTTTGTATAAGACTAGCAGAAATCTTCTTGGCAACTACTGTTTTCATCCACAAATCCTTGCTTGCTCAGGACTATTCTAATTCTAATTCATGCCTTTAATGATAAAAGCTTCAAAAATGATGCTTTTGGAAGGGTGGAAATTCAAACATTATTTCTCTTTCTTTTGTAAGTCTTCCATTATACAGATATTATAGATCAAATCTGCTCCTCAGTAAACTATTGACATGTTACAGTAATATTAGTTGGTGTACATGCCATATTGGCTTGATGGTCAAACAGGGTTGAAGGTAGGCACATGGTTTCCATAGTTTCAAGCATCCTTTTCAAATATCCCACTGTGTGTCATAAATATGTATTAATGTCTATATTCCCATGACATCAAAACTATTGGGAGTGTGTCTTCATTCTGTGAAGCATGAGACTTGGGAGAGTGCTTCCTGGAATATATACTAGCCTACAGTTGGGACACAAGACATTGTTACTTCAGCCACATTTTCTTCAGCCAAAGAAGCTCACAAAAATAGAATTAAAAACCATGGAAAGTGTAATAGAGCATATTTCATGTACAGGGAACCTACTGCCTGATTTTTATTAGACTTTGGACACGAGGCAATGCTTTGTGGTAGAGAAGAGTCTAAGAAACTAGGACATGATATATTAATGTAAAATACTGTCATAGTAACAGACCTATAGTCTACTCTGTTCTCAGCTTTCTCTTTCTGATTTGCTGTGTGTAGCTATCAACAGTGTTTACGCAAGCTGGGCTCTTAGATTCTATGCCCAGAAGATCTTGTATGAGGGGGACCATAGATATTACCTAATTTTCTTATTCACTAAGATGTTATGTAAGGAGAAAAATACATATCTGACTGATGCTAATATGTTCAATAATAATATTCTCTAAGGCATAAAATGTAATTATTTGCTAAAATAATACAAAAATCTTCTAGATTTAAGAGAGCAGTACTGGAGGAAACAATTTTATTTTCATTTTGAGTTACTTGCCTTGTAGAAGTTCTTGTCATATTTGCAATTGTCTCTCATCTTCTTCAAGGTCCTATTTATTCTCTTATTCTAGATGCTATTCTTCAAGATGTCATAGACAAAGCAAAATGGTAAAAACTATATGAACTTTCAATTTAATATGTAATTGCCTCTGGAGTCTTTCTCTGCTGACTGGGATGAAGTTGTAACTCATTCCTCTGTGTAGAGCATCAGTCACTTGCTCTGTGTTCCTTCGGGTTTCCTTTCTAAGTTAAATGAGATACTGTATATGAAAGGGCTTTGTATATCATATACTTCCATGAGTAACTTATTACCTCATAGAATGTACATTATTACATAAATAAATCACACAAAATTTATTTATAATATAAATATAGCAAATTGATTTGCTCCATATTTTATGACTCCTTAATTTTCACCATGTCTTTTCTTTAAATATTACTTTGTATTTAATTCATATTTCCTTGTAGGAAAATATATAGAAAGGCAGAAAAACCATACATTCTTCTTTAAGTCATTTGGCCAAGTATGGTTTGGTATGTTCTGTGTCTGTGTGTTCTGTGTCTATGGAAGGGCAAAGGACACCAAGAGTCCTTTGTATTCCACATCCTACTTATCCACAAAAGTTACAGTTTAATGGAGGAAATAAGGCCAACATATAGAAAGTTTTCACAGAAAAGCGTGAGAAAGAATTTAGAAAGTTTCAAATTACTTCTAGGTACTTTGTATCAAACATACTTGATGCTGAGGTGTGCTGAGCTGGGTCCTGCCCAAGAAAGAAGATTCACATGTGCAGATGGGAGAAGTGTATGACTGGCTCCTTCACACATATCATGACAGAATGACATACTCTAAACCATACAGGATTTTTACAGGAAACCATGGATGGAGGGAAAGACAGTCTGCAGAATGGAAGAAAATATTTGCAAATAGAATTCTGAAAAATGGGCATTATTTAAAACATACAAATTCATGCACTGAAACAGAAAGGAACAACCCAGTTGATGGTGTGCACAGTTTCCCAGGTGGACATTCCTCTGAAGACCCAGAAATGGCTAGTGGGGATAAGAAATTTTCAAATCACTGAAAGCTTGGGAAAGCAAATAAAACCATAGGAAGAGCAGTGCTTCCCACACATTAGAATAGCTCCTGAGAAAATGAAAAATGACAAACTTTGGTAAGGAACTGTGTCTGTTGGCTGTACATGGATTGTCAATTAAGACAGCCACTATAGAAACTATTTTTATTTTTAAAGATTAAACAAATTTTTTCTTAATTTTTTTCTAAAAATTCTTTCAAATTTTCTTTAAATCCTTTAAGAGAATTTTTTTCCTTTAAAACTCAGGAATATGAGTATTATATGATCTTGCCATCCCACTATTGAGTTTGATTCCAACTGAATGAATTCAATGTGTCAAAGAGATATGTTCACTGCAGAATTGTTAAAATAAATGTTTACCGACAAATGAATGGGTAAAGAAAACGTGGTTACTCATAATAATCCTACCCAACTGTTATAAAGTAAGAAATTCCACCATTTATAACACAGGTGATATTGGATGACAATGTGGTAAATGGAATAAGGCAAAGTGAGAAGTAAGTACATATTGCTTTACTCTTTTATTGAGTCTTTAACAGACTCAGTAACAGACAGATGCAGATGAGTACTGTTTATAGTGTTTAAGAGAGGTAGTGGGATGATACAGGAAGATACAAATTCCTTATTAGAAGGAATGTGTCCAAGACTTCCATTGTACAGAATAATGGCAGTGTATTGTATTTTCACAAGTCACCAAGAATCAGTCTTTTTAAATTCCTCACTATTGCCATTCCCATTTTGCAGACAAGGAAAGTGAGGCCAACAAAGTTGAGCAAGTGTATTCCACCGCACTCCCAGAAGTGGGCAGGCAAGCAACAACTTCACTCTCCCCAATACAGATGACAGAATTGAAAACTAAACAAAAAATTGACACATTTATTTTATCTTACATGTATTAGTGTTTTGTCTGCATGCATGTATATGTACCATGTACATGCCTGGTGCCCATACTGTACAGAAGATAGAGTCAGATCTCCTGAAACAAAACTTCTAGAATGTTGTGAGTTGCCATAGGGGTGCTGCGAATAAAGCCTGGGTTCTTTGGACTAGCAACCAGTGCTTTTACTCACTGAGGCATATTTCCACCCTGAGTCCTAACTTCTTTCTGTGTTACTGTAAATCTAGTGTCAGAATACAGCTCAGATCCTGAGCCACTGTTCCAAACTGCTTCTTTGTTCAGCTGGGACTCCAGTCTGCCTTATCCCTCTCATCTCTGAAGGCAGTGGTTGCAGCCCTTCTGATGGCTCTTGACCTGGCCACATTACCCCTCTCTCCTGCAGTTGCTCAGCAGCTTCCTCGTCAGCACAACCTGAGTCACTGCTGGATGAGACTCACAATCTATCTCCAGCCAGAACATGGTGACATGGTCAGTTCTGCGGTGATGGGAGTTCTTTTCCAACATTAAGATGTGCAAGATTCTGTGATTCACTCTTTCAAAGAATTGAGATGGGTTTGGGGAAAGATGGGTGGAGATCTGATGGCTAAAATTATCCCCCAATTATTTATACTACCTCTGTTGGATTTCATTGTTTCATGACTTGAGCTTATCAGAATACTGAGATGTGACAAAGGAGGGGTGCCCCAGGATGCACTCAGCTTCTCTGAAGCCCCTTAAACAGAACACTGACACAGATATTTGTCATTTAGATCAGCAACATCACTGTGACCCACTCCTGTCCTTGTCTCTTAGGACCACGTTTCTCCATGTTTCAGGTTTTACGAAAGCAGAATGGTTTGTGTGTGTGTGTGTGTGTGTGTGTGTGTTGTATATGCCACTGCGAATCCCATGTAGGATGTGTGGTGGCAGCCATAATCAAGTCCTCTGACATTTTTCCTGGCATCATACCTGCATGAAACAAGACCAATCGTGGGTACCAAGCACCTCTGAGTGACTAGATTTAATCACACAGTTAGAAACAGTAGTTTGGATGCTACAGTAATTGTAAATAAGAAACTTAGAGTCAGTCAGTCTCCAATGTTCATTAAGATAAAGACAGTATTTCTTTTAAAAGAGATTTTTCAAAATCTATGTATATGGGTGGGTTTTTTTCTTTTTTTTTATTGGATATTTTATTTACATTTCCTATGTTGTCCCCTTACCCCATCCCCCACCCACCCAGGAACCCCCAATCCCCTCACTCCTCCTCCTTCTTCTCTGTGGATGTAACCTCTATCTACACCCCCAATCCCACCTCCCCACTCTCAAAGTTCCCACCCCCTGGGGCATCCAGCCTTCATGAGGTCAAGGTTCTCTTCTTCCACCTATGCCCAGCAGGGCCCTCCACTCTTACATATTCAACTGAAGCCCTGGATCACTCCCTAAGTGCTCCCAGGCTGGTGGTTTAGACCCTGGGAGCTGTGGTGGGTTGGTATTGTTGCTCTCCTCATGGTGCCTCAAATCCTTTCAGCTCTCCTTCAGTCTTCACTCTAACTCCTCTATTGAGAACCCCATGATCAGTTCAATGGCTAGTTGTGAGCATCTGTCTCTGAGTATGTCAGACTCTTGAAGACCTCTGAGGAGATATCCATATCAGGCTCTTATCAGCATGAACTTCCTGACTTCCACATCAGCCTCTACCTTTGGTGATTGCACATGGGATAGATACTCAGGTGGAGTGGTCTTGAAACGGCCCCTCCTTCAGTTTCTGTCCCTCACTTTGTCTCCATATTTGCTCCCTTGAGTAATTTGTTGCTCCTTCTAAGAAGGACCGAATCACCCCCACTTGGTCTTCCTTCTTTACTTTCTTCCACTTGGGCTTCATGTGGCCTGTGAGTTGCATCTTGGGCATTTCAAGGTTCTGGGCTAATATCCAATAATCAGTGAGTGAATACCATGTGTGTTCTTTTGTGATTGGCTTACCTCACTCAGGATGATAATTTCTAGTTCCATCCATTTACCTAGGAACCTCTCGAATTCATTGTTTTTAATAGCTGAGTAATACTCCATTGTATAAATATACCACATTTTTTGAATCCATTCCTCAGTTGAAGGACATCTGGGTTCTTTCCAGCTCCTGGCTATTATAAACAAGGCTGCTGTGAACATAGTTGAGCATATGTCCTTGTTATATGTTCGAGCATCTTCTGGGTATATGCCTAGGAGTGGTATAGCTGGATCGTCAGGTAATGCTATGTCCAATTTTCTGAGGAACCGCCAGACTGATTTCCAAAGTGGTTGCACCATCTTGCAGTCCCACCAACAATGGAGGAGTGTTCCTCTTTCTCCACACCCTCGCCAGCATCTACTATCACCTGAGTTTTTAATCTTAGCCATTCTGACTGGTGTGAGATGGAATCTCAGGGTTGTTTTGATTTGCATTTCCCTGACGACTAAGGATGCTGAACATTTCTTTAGGTGCTTCTCGGCCATTCGAGTTTCTTCCGTTGAAAATTCTTTGTTAAGCTCTATACCCCATTTTTTAATAGGGTAATTTGGTTGTCTGGAATCTAATGTCTTGAGTTCTTTGTATATATTGGATATTAGCCCTCTATCAGATGAAGGATTGGTAAAGATCTTTTCCCAATTTGTTGGTTGTCGTTTTGTCCTATTGACAGTGTCCTTTGCCTTACAGAAACTTTGCAATTTTATGAAGTCCCATTTGTCAATTCTTGATCTTAGAGCATATGCCATTGGAGTTCTGTTCAGGAACTTTTCCCCTGTGCCCAAGTATTCGAGGCTCTTTCCCACCTTCTCTTCTATTAGTTTCAGTGTATCTGGTTTTATGTGGAGGTCCTTTATCCACTTAGACTTGAGCTTTGTACAAGGGGATAAGAATGGATCAATTTTCATTCTTCTACATGTTGTCCTCCAGTTGAACCAGCACCATTTGTTGAAAATGCTGTCCTTTTTCCACTGGACAGTTTTAGCTCCTTTGTCAAAGATCAAGTGAACATAGGAGTGTGGGTTCATTTCTGGGTCTTCAATTCTATTCCATTGATCTTCCTGCCTGTCTCTGTACCAATACCAGGTAGTTTTTATCACTGTTGCTCTGTAGTACAGCTTGAGGTCAGGGATGGTGATTCCTCCAGAAGTTCTTTTATTGTTGAGAATAGTTTTCGCTATCCTGGGTTTTTTGTTATTCCATATGAATTTGAGAATTTCCTTTTCTAACTCTGTGAAGAATTGAGTTGGGATTTTAATGGGGATTGCATTGAATCTGTAGATTGCTTTTGGCAAGATGGCCATTTTTATTATATTAATCCTGCCAATCCATGAGCATGGGAGATCTTTCCATCTTCTGAGATCTTCTTCAATTTCTTTCTTCAGAGACTTGAAGTTCTTGTCATACAGGTCTTTCACTTGCTTGGTTAGATTTACACCAAGGTATTTTATATTATTTGCAACCATTGTGAAAGGTGTCATTTCCCTAATTTCTTTTTCAGTCTGTTTATCTTTCATGTAGAGGAAGGCTACTGATTTATTTGAGTTGATTTTATAACCAGCCACTTTGCTGAAGTTGTTTATTAGGTTTAAGAGTTCTCTGGTGGAAGTTTGGGGGTCACTTAAGTATACTATCATATCATCTGCAAATAGTGATATTTTGACTTCTTCCTTTCCTATTTGTATCCCTTTGACTTCTTTTTGTTGTCTAATTGCTCTGGCTAGGACTTCCAGTACTATATTGAATAGGTAGGGGGAGAGTGGGCAGCCTTGTCTAGTCCCTGATCTTAGTGGGATTGCTTCAAGTTTCTCTCCATTTAGCTTGATGTTGGCTACTGGTTTGCTGTAAATTGCTTTTACTATGTTTAGGTAGGGGCCTTGAATTCCTGATCTTTCCAAGACTTTTATCATGAAGGGATGTTGAATTTTGTCAAATGCTTTTTCAGCATCTAGTGAGATGATCATGTGGTTTTTTTTCTTTAAGTTTGTTTATATAGTGGATTACATTGATGGATTTCCGAATATTGAACCATTCCTGCATTCCTGGGATAAAACCTACTTGATCATGATGGATGATTGTTTTGATGTGTTCTTGGATTCGGTTTGCTAGAATTTTATTGAGTATTTTTGCATCGATGTTCATAAGGGAGATTGGTCTGAAGTTCTCTTTCTTTGTTGGGTCCTTGTGGGGTTTGGGTATGAGTGTAATTGTAGCTTCATAGAACGAATTGGGTAGTGTTCCTTCTGTCTCTATTTTGTTGAATAGTTTGAAGAGAATTGATATTAGGTCTTCCTTGAAGGTCTGATAGAATTCAGCACTAAAACCATCTGGTCCTGGGTTTTTTTAGTGGGGAGACTTTTAATGACTGCTGCTATTTCCTGAGGGGTTATGGGACTATTTAGATGGTTTATCTGCTCCTGGTTTAACTTTGGTACCTGGTATCTGTCTAGGAAATTGTCCATTTCATCCAGGTTTTCCAGTTTTGTTGAGTATAGGCCTTTGTAGTAGGATCTGATGATTTTTTGAATTTCTTCAGTTTCTGTTGTTATGTCTCCCTTTTCAGTTCTGATTTTATTAATTTGGATACTGTCTCTGTGCCCTCTGGTTAATCTGGCTAAGGGTTTATCTATCTTGTTGATTTTCTCAAAGAACCAGCTCCTGGTTTTATTGATATTTTGTATTGTTCTTTCTGTTTCTATTTGGTTGATTTCAGCCCTGAGTTTGATTATTTCCTGCCTTCTACTCCTCCTGGGTGTATTTGCTTCTTTTTGTTCTAGAGCTTTTAGTTGTGGAGTCAAGTTGTTAGTGTGTGCTCTTTCCAGTTTCTTTTTGTAGGCACTTAGAGCTATGAGTTTTCCTCTTATCACTGCCTTCATGGAGTCCCACAAGTTTTGGTATGATGTGTCCTCATTTTCATTGAATTATAAAAAGTCTTTTATTTCTTTCTTTATTTCTTCCTTGACCAAGTCATCATTGAGTAGAGAGTTGTTCAGTTTCCATGTGCACGTGGGTTTTCCATTGGTTTTGTCATTATTAAAGACCAGTCTTAGTCCGTGGTGATCTGATAAGATGCAAGGGATTATTTCAATCTTTTTGTATCTGTAGAGGGTTGTTTTGTGACCAATTATATGGTCTATTTTGGAGAAGGTACCATGAGGTGCTGAGAAAAAGGTATATTCTTTTGTTTTAGGATGAAATGTTCTGTAGATGTCTGTTAAGTCCATTTGGTTCATAACTTCTGTTAATGTCAAAGTGTCTCGGTTTAGTTTCTGTTTCCATGATCTGTCCATTGCTGAGAGTGGGGTGTTGAAATCTCCCACTATTATTGTTTGAGATGTAATGTGTGTTTTGAGATTTAGTAAAGTTTCTTTTATGTATGTAGGTGCCCTTGCATTTGGTGCATAGATGTTCAGAATTGAGAGTTCACCTTGGTAGATTTTTCCTTTGATGAGTATGAAGTGTCCTTCCTTATCTTTTTTGATTAATTTTGGATGCAAGTCGATTTTATTTGATATTAGAATGGCTACTCCAGCTTGTTTCTTGGGATCATTGGCTTGGAAAATTGTTTTCCACCCTTTTATTCTGAGGTAGTGTGTATCTTTGTCACTGAGGTGCGTTTCTTGTATGCAGCAAAATTCTGGGTCTTGTTTGTGTATCCAGTCTGATAGTCTGCGTCTTTTTATTGGGAAATTGAGACCATTGATGTTAAGAGATATTAAGGAAAAATGATTGTGGCTTCCTGTTATTTTTGTTATTAGAGGTAAAGTTATGTTTGTATAGTTATCTTCTTTTGGGGTTGTTGGAAGATTACTTCCATGCTTTTTCTAGGTTGTAGTTTCCCTCCTTGTGTTGGCGTTCTCCATCAATTATCCTTTGAAGTGCTGGGTTTGTGGGAAGATATTGTGCAAATTTGGTTTTGTCATGGAATATCTTGGTTTCACCATCTATAGTGATTGAGAGTTTTGCTGGGTATAGTAATCTGGGTTGGCAATTGTGTTCTCTTAGGGTCTGTATGATGTCAGTCCAGGCTCTTCTGGCTTTTATAGTCTCTGGTGAGAAGTCTGGTGTAATTCTTATAGGTCTGCCTTTATATGTTACTTGACCTTTTTCCCTTACTGCTTTTAGTATTTTTTCTTTGTTTTGTGCATCTGATGTTTTGATTATTATGTGACGGGAGGTATTTCTTTTCTGGTCTAGTCTATTTGGTGTTCTGTAGGCTTCTTGTATGTTTATGGACATCTTGTTCTTTAGGTTAGGGAAGTTTTCCTCAATAATTTTGTTGAAGATATTTACTGGCCCTTTAAGTTGGGAATCTTCATTCTCATCTGTACCTATTATCCTTAGGTTTGGTCTTCTCATTGTGTCCTGGATTTCCTGGATGTTTTGAGTTAGGAGTTTTTTGCATTTTGCATTTTCTTTGGCAACTGTGTCAATATTTTCCACCGTATCTTCTGCATTTGAGATTCTCTCTTCTGTCTCTTGTATTCAGTTGGTGATACTTGCGTCTGTGACTCCTGATCTCTTTCTTAGGTTTTCTACCTCCATGGTTGTCTCCCTTTGAACTTTCTTTATTGTTTCTATTTCCAGTTTCAGATCCTGAATGTTTTTGTTTAATTCCTTCTTTGTGTTTTCTTGCATTTCTTTAAGGGATTTCTGTGATTCCTCTTTAAGGGCTTCTATCTGTTTACTTGTACTCTCCTGTATTTCTTTAAGGGAGTTACTTAATTCCTTCTTATAATCCTCTATCATCATCATGAGAAGTGATTTTAATTCTAAATCCTGCTTTTCAGGTGTGATGGGGTGTTCAGGGCTTGCTATATTGGGAGAACTGGGCACTGATGATGCCAAGAAACTTTGGTTTCTGTTGCTTATGTTCTTGTGCTTGCCTTTCGCCATCTGGTTAACTCTAGTGGTACCTGCCCTCACTGTGTAAGACTGGAGTCTGTATTTCCAGTTATCTTGCTTATTGCAGAGCTTCTTGGAGTCCAGATGTCTCTGTGGTCTTATGCTCCTAATCTCCTGGGTGGAAGAACTCCTGGGACTCAGGCCACCTCTTGGATCTGGAAATCCTTCTGCTCTGAGTGCAGTGGCTCCTCAGCTGCTCTGAGTGCAGTGGGTCCTCGATGACTCAGGATTCAGTTTCAGCTGCTCTGAGTGCAGTGGCTCCTTGATGACTCAGGATTCAGTTTCTCCACAGGACAGGAGCAGACCGACTC
>NW_021604688.1:10400858-10403296 GCF_004785775.1 Grammomys surdaster | reverse complement strand
TCAGTTTCTCCACAGGACAGGAGCAGACCGACTCTGTGTCTGCTCCATCCCAAAGGACCAGGCAGGGGCAGAAGGGAAGTGGAATTCTGGAGGTGCAGTGTTTGGGTAGCTGCTGTGCCCTGAATGTCCCTGGCTCCCAGATGTTTCTCTGGGGCTTAGGGAGTGAGATGGAGTTCTTACCAGCTGCTCTGAGTGCAGTGGCTCCTGGATGACTCAGGATTCAGTTTCTCCACAGGACAGGAGCAGACCGACTCTGTGTCTGCTCCAGCCCAAAGGACCAGGGGCGGAGTATATGGGTGTTTTCCTTGCATGTATGTTTTGCATAATATTTGTACTCTCAGAGGGTGCCAAAAGTCTCTGACACTGTACTTAAGGATGGTTATGAACCTTTATGTGGTTGCGGGGAACGGAACCTAGGATCTCCAGAAGATCAGCAAGTGGTTTTAACAGTTGAGCTTTTTCTAAGCCCTGAAATTAAAAATTCAATACCACAGACTAATTTGTATGTGCATGTGTATATGCATGCTCACATCTATGTATCTAGTACTGAAAATTAAACTCCAGGCTTTGTGTGTTTTACCCAAGGATCTACCAAAGGGATACATTTCCAAACTTATTTTTTTTCTTTTGGAGAAAGCATTTAATTTTTTTTTATATATTTAAGATTTCAATATAATTATATTATTTCTCCCTTCCCTTTCTTCCTTCTAAACCCTTCCACACCCCTTTCTACTCTCAAATTCATGGCTTCTTTTTTTCAGTGATTGTTATTACATATATATTTGAATACATATGTATTATTAAATCCAACCTGGTCAATCCAGAATGTTACTTGTATGTATGCTTTTTACTGCTGATCATTTGGTATTGGGTAACCAATTGGTGTCCTCTCCTCTGGAAAGGACTATTTGTCCCACTGTCAGCACCCTTAGTTACCTATAGTTCTTTGTGTAGGATTGAGGCCTCCTGGGCTTTCCCCTATCCACTTGGCTCTGTCTATTGGTGTCACCCTTATTAATCTCATGTGTGGGCAGTCATATTGGTGAGACTTTCTGGGACGAGTTTTTAACATTTCTAGGAGAGTCTCACAATAAACTCATTGCTTCCTGGTCCTTGCAGTCTTTCCACTCTCTTTGCAATGGCCTTAGATGTTGGAGTTGTTTTACAGTTGTATATCCATTGGCATCCAGCTCCTCAACTCTGAATTTTCATTGGTTTTAGCTTCTGGTAATGGTCTCCATCTGTTGCAAAGATAAGTGTCCTTGGTTCATAATTTCATTTTTCTTTAAATCTGAATAGTGTTCCTTAGTGTACATGTATTACATTTTATTACTGTTTGTCCCCTCTAAGAAACTTTAGTTGTTTCCATTTCCTAGCCATTGTGACTAGAACTGCAATGAACATGGGTGAGCAAGTATCTGTGAAAAAGCATATTGAGTCCTGTGGGCATATGGTAAGGAGTGGTATAGTGAGACCACATAATAGACACAGTTTTAATCTTTTGCGAATGCTCCAGATTAATTTCTATATGGGGTGCACCAGTTTGCAACCCTAGCAACAGTGGAGGAGGATTCCCTTTTCCCAGCATCTCCTCCAGCATGTTGTTGGTTTTGTTGGTCTTTGGCATTCTGACTGGCGTAAAAAGAAATTCCAAAATTGTTTTGATTTGAATTTCCATAATTGCTAAGAATAATAAACTATTTTGAGATATGTCTTAGGCATTTTATTTCTTCTTTTGAGAATGCTCTATTTAGGTCGTAGGACCACTTTTTGAATGGTTTATTTATTTTTTTGACATTTTGGTTTTCTAGTTTTTTATGCATTTGAATATTAATCTTCTTTTAGAGGTATAGCTGATAAAGATTCATTCATTCATTCATTTACCCAGTTCACTGTTACTTTAGCTATGCAGAAGCCTTTTACTTATGAAGTTTGTATTTTAATTATTGGCCTTAATTCTTGGGCATATTGGGTCCTATTCAGAAAGCCCTTTCCTACGGTTATGTCTTGTAGGGTACTGCTATGCTCTTTTCTGGTAGTTTCAGTATTTCATGTTTAGGTCATTTATACATTTGGAGTTTTTGTACAGGGTGATAGATACAGGTATAATTCATTCTTCTGCATGTGGATATTCAATTTTCCCAGCATCATTTAGTAAAGATGCGTTCTTTTCTCCAGCTTATATTTTTTGCCATATTTGTCAAATATTAAATGACTTAAGCAATGTGCAGTTGTATTTAGGTCTTTAGTTATTTACCATTGTTTTACATCACATGTCCTTCTCTGTGCTAGCACTATATTGTTTTTGTTGCCATGAATATATATATATATATATATTTTTTCATGTATATACACTTATGCACACACACATATATATTCACACACACACACATATATACATATATATATATATATATATATATATATATATATATATG
>NW_021604688.1:10352131-10400758 GCF_004785775.1 Grammomys surdaster | reverse complement strand
ATATATATATATATATATATATATATATATATATATATATATATATGCCATCTGAAAATTTCTGTGGGTTTGGTTCTTAAACTGGGTACTGTATTTTTAAGTGAAAACAATTTATATCATTTAAATATTTTCCTCTTTTACTGAAAGTAGATTACTTTCTTATTCAGTATATCCTGATTACAGTTTCCCCTCCTTCTTCTCCCAGTTCTCCCTGTCTCCCCTCCTATCTAGATTTTTGAACTCTTGTTATGTTTTTCATTAGAAAAGAACATCCTTTTAGGAGATAACAAAAAAGGTGGCAAATAAAGTTTAATAAAATATTAGAAAAACTGTCACATCAATGTCTACAAGGCAAACCAACAGAAGGAAAGAGCCTAAGATAATCATAAGACTCAGAGTTCTACTCATACACATATTCAGGAGTTCTGTAAAAACACTGAACTGGAAGCTATAATATATACACAGAGGACCTGGTGCCAACTGCACAAGCTCTGCACTTGCTACTTTAGTCTCTGTGAGTTCTTACAAGTTTCTCTCAGTTAATTTAGAGGGCCTTGTTCTCTTGGTGTCCTCAATCCCCTCTGGCTTTTACAATCTTTCCATCTTTTCTTTCTCAGATTTCCCTGAGCTCTGAAGGGAGATATTTAATAAAAACATCCCATTTAGATCTGAGTGTTCCAAGGTCCCTGTCTATCTGTCTCTTTTTATCTCTCTCTTTCTCTCTGTCTCTCCCATACCACTCCCCTGTCTGTCACTCTGCATAATGTCTGGATGTATTTGTTCCCATCTGTTGCAAGAGGAAGCTTCCCTGATGATGGTTGAATAAAGCACCAATCTATGAGTATAGCAGAATGTCATTAAGATGACTCTGTAAGATAACTTAAGATCATATATGGTAATTGCTCCGGCGCTATTCTTTTTGTTCTGGATTGTTTTGGTGATCTGTGGTATTTTAAGGTTTGATTTCAAATGAATTTTAGGATAGTTTTTTATCTTTATGTGATTAATGAGACTGGGAATTTTAATTTGGATTACTTTGAGTCTGTAAATAGCTTTTGGTAATCCAGTCATTTTTACAATATTAATTATATCATTTCATGAACATAGAATGTTTTCTAATCCTTTAGCATTTCTCTATCTTTTTCTTCAAAGGTTTGAGAGTTCTCATTGTAGAGGTACTTCACTTCATTAGGTTTATTTGTAGTTCTTTTCTTTCAGGCTGTTGTGGATAGGGTTTGTCCATAGTCATCTTGTATATATGGTGGTTGGTGCACCCAGAGCTTCAGGACCAGCAAGTACCCTGACGTGTATACTTCTTTGAAACCACCTAGAAAAACCTCAAATTCAACATACCAAAATTGATCCTTTATCCACAAATACTTGGTTTTCAGGTTTGTGGGTTTTTGTTTTTGTTTTTTAATCCCACAAATGCTAAAGCCATCTACCTAGTCACCTGAAGTAGAAACCTTTACCCTCTTCCCACTCAAGCACAGACCAAGGCCTCTGTGGTGGCTGCTCTTGTTTGCCAACCTGACTGGACTTAACTAAAATTGGAAGGATTGGTACCCACTGCTCTGTCATCATGTAAATCATAAGTGATTCAAAGTTTTATACACATCCTAATTGAAGGAGAGTTCCTGGAAAACAGTAAATGTATCCATTGATAGAATGTAGGTGTGGTGGTCATGTGGTCATCCAGCAAGCTAACCCAAACTCTCTTTACTTCTTCTTCTCGGTGGAGCTATGGCAAGTATCTAGTAAGAATACATTTGTAAATAAATAAAATATCCAACAAAAAATAAATAAAAAGAAAAAAAAGAATACATTTGTAATATGTTCCTCAGATGCCTACCTGTTTGCTGACAGTATTTTCATAGTTTTATCAGGATCATACTTCTGTCCTATTGATTTAATTCAGAAATTGCTTATTCAGAGTGTATTCTCTTTAATCTAAATTTTTCTCTCATTTAAGCCAGTCAATGGTGCAAAAATTGAATATATGTGCCATCAAAAATTCCCCCTCTTTCTCTTGGCACATATTTAATAGAGGACAACTCTCTCAGACTCACATCTTGATTCTATGACAGCCTCAGTAGAGAAGATATGCAAGATTTTTCATAAAAAAAAAAAGTGAGGTTAGTGTAAGCATTCTGTCAATTAGCAGAAAAGTGATTCATAGATCCTGCCAGGATTTAGCTTTCTATAATATTTACCAACTGAAATCAATAGAGACATGAAGTTTCCACGTGAAGAAAGCGCCCTAACCACATTACCACAGGAATTTCACACAATTAGCTATTCTCTAGCCCACCATGATAACCACCAATAATAGATAGTGAAGACTCACAAGGCCTGTGTGGTTTTTATACTCTTAAAGATTAATGAATATGACCTAGGTGTCGTGGTATGCACTTGTAAGCTCAGCACTTGGGAGGGAAAAGCTGGGGGATCTTGAGTTCAAGGCCAGGCTGGGCTACAGAGGAAACTGTTTCAAAACAAACACATTAGTGAAGTTGTGTGAACTAAGGAAAGGATTATATGTCATCATTTGCCAGTGCTAATATGGGCTGACCTCCATATATAGACTTAGGCAACTGTCACAGAAAATGGATTGTGCAACAATCAACCTGAGATTAAACCATAACCAATGAACTTCATTTTTTTACTGACTATCTGTGGGCAGATTTAAAGTAGAATTCAAGTAAAACCAAGTAAAATACAACCCATTTCCTATAGATGATGCCACAATTCATCTCCAAACTTCTGAAAGCATGGCAACACAAGAGAAGCCAACAGTGAGTGACTGCATATATGCCAGCAATGACTGCCTGTAAGATAATGTCCAGGTCAGACACATTGGAGAATCAGGATTCTCCTGCTCTCAACAGCAAAGCTTTCCTGGATAAACAGTCTTAGGTAGTCAAATATATTAAAACACAGCAGCAGCATAGAGTCATTGACTTTCAGATGGTACTTTTTTTTAGAAAGTCTCTCAATGTGTCCCTTACCGTATTACCAAAATTCAACAGGCAATGGTGTCTTTTTTAGCACTGCTGTTACTTGGGTAGACAGGAGATCAGGAAAAGAGCAAGTGATATTTGTCTGTCATCTATCAGGGCAGGGTGCTGTGCCATTTCCAGACAAGAGATGGACATAGAATGAAAGAAAGGTGTCTTTTTAAAAAATATAGTATAAATTAAGACACAGATGGGGTGTTACTTGCAGTCTTCTGGCATTTTCCAAAATTTCCTGAGATTTCTTGGACTTGGAGTCAGCTCCTATCTAAGCATTCTGATGTAGATATAATTATTCACAAATGTTGGCATGGGGAGAAAAGAACTGTTCACTAAAATGGCAATTGCCTCTAAATTTAAATAGTCTGGCTACGCCATCACCCAAATCACTACAGAAGTTCATACATTTCTAGCCCCTTTGCCAGTTCATTGGTGTCTCCTACAGCATTAATTACTTCAAGTGATTTTTTGAAAAGCTTTCAAATACAGCATTCTCAGCAGTTCAAGAAACTGGTGCCACCACCCCATGCAGCCTGTTACTCTCTAACCCTCCATTCTGCCGAAAGCTGGCAAATATGGCAGGAGATATGCGTACTTGGGAATTTTGCCCTGCTCCCATTTTGTTTCAAAACACTAACTTCTCTTTCCTGTCTAGGCTTATAGTATCTTCATATCTTTGTGGGTACGTGTGTGTGTGTGAGAGAGAGAGAGAGAGAGAGGGAGGGAGGGAGGGAGGGAGGGAGGGAGGGAGGGAGAGAGAGAGAGAGAGAGAGAGAGAGAGCTTTCACTCCCATAAAATACAAAACACAGACTCTTTATTCATATATTCATCCCTTCCAAAGTGTCTGTTGAGTGCCTCCTAAATGCTAAGTATATACGAGTAGGCCACTAGAAACCATCAGGGAGACAGCAGTCCATGAGCAGCAGACAAAGGAGGACGGGAGTCTGGTGAGTAGAGTGAACAGAGACTGAGAGG
This sequence comes from Grammomys surdaster, assembly GCF_004785775.1. Taxonomy (NCBI): domain Eukaryota; kingdom Metazoa; phylum Chordata; class Mammalia; order Rodentia; family Muridae; genus Grammomys; species Grammomys surdaster. Next base: position 10,396,768 of record NW_021604688.1, on the reverse strand, counting down.
AGTGACAAGAGGAAGGGGGAGTCAGAAAAGGATTAAGAGGAGAGTCTAGGTGTGGAATAGGGTGGTGGAGGAAGTTAATGTACTCATGGGTGGGTAGGTACTCATCTTGTGACACTGTTGTCTCAAAGTGGTAGATTTCTGCATAGATTTTTATTTATTATTGTGACTATTATCATATTAACTACAATGATACTGTCTGCTCACTCGGAAAGTTTAGAAGGCCATCATATTTGTTGGTAGACATTCACAAAGAAACATCATATCTGATGTATTTAATTAAAAAAAGAATAAAAAGAGCAATGGACTACCATAGTCCACACAAGGATTTCCTATGTTTTTTTCCAGGGCCTAGTCTGGTCAGTGTTGTAAATTAGACGCTCTGCCAGTGACTCGGGTTCTGTTCAGTGACTCGGGTTCTATTTATATCATTGCCCACTGCTGCCAGGTACGGTACATTTCCACTACTACACACACACACACCTTTTAATAGCTCCTGGCCACCCCAAATCTTAACAGCTCCAGGTCTCCCTCCCGCTCACCTCTCCCTCCCCCTCTGTCTTATTCATTCTCTCTGTCTCTCTCATTCTCTGTCTCTCTCCTTTTCTGTCCCCCAGCCTCAAGGTCTCTATCTCTCTGTTATGTCCCCACTTGGAGATAGCCTTTTCCTCTTTCCTCTTCTGAAATGAACCTCTTGTATTGCATCCATTTTATGGTACAATCTCTAGGGACCTACCTTGGTCCCAGACCAGCCAAAGGTACCTTTTGCTGCCTTTATCCTAATAGTGAGTACCCACTTCCATACCATATTCATGAGTACAGCCTGAACCCATTCACACCTGCCAGATCTAGCCTGGGCCAATAGCCTGACATAGTCTGTACATCCACTCCTATTCAGGAGTAGATCTCTAGGCTTCTGCCAAGAAAGACTTTACTTTAACCATATACTTTTCCTTGGGAATTATCAACATTTTTTAACTTTATCATTTTATAAATTAGAAAACTGAAAATTAGTAGAGATAAATTGTAGCTTGTTAATTTTAGCATACATCCTCAATATTCCCAATTCTACATAGCTCTTCTTTTCATTTAATGAGATAATAACAATATCAGTGGTAATAATTGTGCAAAAGGGTGACCACACACTGTAATGTTTTTGTTTATCCAGAATTAGGAGGGTACCACCATCACTGTAACCTGTGATTTAAAATGTAGGTGAGGCTAAGAGAGAATTTGTTTCTCAGAACTTACTCCAGGGTCTTTATAACCCTAGTCATATTTTAAGGGTTCAAAATAAAACCACTGAAAGAAGACCCCAGACTCAAATAGTATGCAAAGCCTTTTTTCTGCAGAGACAGCCAGCCTGCAGAGGTCAACTGTTGGTATTAAGATCAGCTCTGAACCCAGTGACATCACATCTAGGTGACCCCCACATCTGTTGCCAAGGCAACCATCACACATGCTCAGAATCCTTGGCCCACCTTCCCACCTTTACCTCTCTCCTCTTTCTCTCTCTCTCTCTCTCTCTCTCTCTCTCTCTCTCTCCTCCTCCTCCTCCTCCCCCCCCCCCCGCCTTTCCATCACCTTTGCCCTTATCTCCTAAAATAACCCTCACTTGAAACTGTTTGACCTAGTGTGGTCTGTCATGAGCCTCACATAGAGCAACATCAACCATCCAATCCAAATGGCATTCATGAGGAAAGCTTGGAACCTACTACCTACTTTTAAAGCCAGTTAGGGATTTTCTCCAGTTGTGGTTGGGTGACATTTATCAGGATTGGTTGAGGTTATGGGATGGGATGTTTGTACACTTCTGATTGGTTCATATCTCAAAGAAGAGAGGATTACCTTTAGGGACTTTTTCATATTTGTTGTAAGCCCTTGTCCAGCTGTCTGTGCATTTGCTAATTGGCTGCCCTTTGCCTACAGTTTTTCTGAGAAACCTGGGCTGTCCTGGGAAATCGAAGCTTAAGGCCTAACATAGCTGCCTATTCTAAAATGGGGTGAGTTTGTTCCTCTCAAGATCACCTGCAATGCTCAAATGCATCTGAGTGCCAGAGTTGATGTACATGGGACATGCCAGAGGACAACCCAGGTACATTGGACTAATTGTCAAACAAATACTGTTACCACGAAGTAGGATGAGCATCTCTGTAAACAGAAAGAAGCAGGGCCATGTTCCTATCCTTGAGGTTACCTGTATGGACTGAGGAGAAATTGTCCAGTCTTTCGAGGTCAACAGTAAGACTTAGCTAAGAGTTGAGGATGAAGCTCAGTGGTAGCGTGCTTGCTTAACAAGTGCAAGACCCTGGATTCGGTCTTCAACTTCTGGTGGAAAAAAATGAGACATGTAGTGAAAAACTTCTGAAAAGTTCACATAGGCTTTTTGAGGGTGAAATTAGGCAGTAAGCCACCCCTCACCCTCTTCCAACAAGGGAGGACAGGAATGAAATAAGCAGGAAATGAGACAAAGGACCAGGCGCTCCAGGTAGTGCTTGGTATTAGCATCACTAAGGCAGAAAATGGGACCACAGAGATAGCTCATTTTGTTCCTTACAGTAGTTTTAATCCACGTGAATAACTGGGTGAGTCATTTAGCCATTCTTGTCCTCTCTTTCTTTAGCAGTAAGAAGGGACTCACAAAGCAAGGCCGTGCTGGGGAAACTGGGAGGCATCATGAATCAGAAGCATTATAAAGAGTTTTATTCACATAAAGGCGAAGGAGACTGTGCTCCACAAAATTCTACAGCCAGGATTTCAAAGCATCATTGTTGCCTAACGACAGTGCCGGATTTGCCCTCAGTGGATATGTAGTTGGAGTTTCGAAACTGAAAAATATCTTTGTTATGTTTTGCTTGGATCAAAGCACACATAAAGCCCGATCGAATGGAAAAAAAAAGGAAGGACTCAGGCAAGGGCCTCAGCATGACAAAGAGCGGCCCTCAGGTTTTCGCTAATTCTCTCCCTGGTTAAAATGTTCTGAAATCTTTGTGAGCAGGGACTGAACATCCATATGTGTGTGTGTGTGTGTGTGTGTGTGTGTATCCCCTAAAGTGGGTTATCACACTATATTTGAGATCAGAATTGCTAGAAAGACTAAGTACTGAATTCTCCACAGGGTAGTTGTGCACTCAGAAGACATATTTGTTAGAAGAGAAGTAAAGTTGCATAAAGTTGGGGAAGTGTGAAGGAGATGAAGATACTAGGTAGATTTAAACAAGAACTCACATTTCTTACATGATGTCAGGTTGGTGTTTTTAGTAATACAGGGGCAGTCTCCTTTTCCCCATGCTGCAGTTCTTGTTGACGTCTACACATAGTATCCATTTCCAGATATCAGGGAAAGGAAGAATCTTAGTGAGATGAACCTGAAGACCTCCGCAGAGGGGAGACCCTCTCTCAGGTCTCAGAAAGTCGCAACCACCCAGTAATCTACTCGAGACACCATATACCGGAGCAATTGCGAGGTTATTTATTAGGGCGTGACAACTAGTTGCCGGTCAATTCGTATGCCCACGCAGGAGCTGAATTGACCCCGACTGCCAGTTTGAAAGGAGTTTTTATAGGGAAAAACCACAAACCAAGGAAATGAGGAGGGGGTGAGGGGGTTGCTAGGGTGGTATAACATAAAAATAGTGGAACATTCCAAAGGAACCCAACCTACATGAGTCAGGATCAGATGAAAACTCTCTGTACACTTATCTTTCTCAAGAATGTAGTCCTGCCCTGTCACTTCCGCCTTGCCCTGTCACTATGGTTCTCAGCTTGGTTCCACCTGACTAAATTGCATTCTTTCCTTTCTCTTTGCGGGTCGGCCAGTTCCAGTAGTGGTGACTGGTCTTTCCACATTCCTAAAGAAAGCCTAAAGAATATTTTATATCTAAAAAGGATTCTATATACCCAGTATCCATAACTTTTCCCTCTACATTCCCCCATTTTTTTCTAATGATAGTTTTTAATCATAAAAACTTAACTCCACTTCTTCTAATGTAAATCGGATTACAGATCTTGCATTTCAGTATCTTCATAGCTTCTATTTCCCTGTCTGAGGGTTTGATATTGATGGCATAGCAATAAAAGCTGAACAGCACTAACTCTCTCTCTAACAAAGGTAACTGATCTGTTTAAGAAGAAAAAAACAGAATCAAAAGAGGACCAGGGAAAATATCAGAGTGGTAATGTCTAATTCCTGAAGCATGTCCTGAGAGGCTGCCTCATGGTTGGGCTACACGCCATTGGCCACACTCGCAAGGTTTCTAGTGTCCTCTGGAATGCTGCACCGGCCTCACCCAGAGGATTCAAGTCCTTGCAGCTGGTCGCCTGCTCCCACAGGTATAGCTCGTTTCTCCACAGGCCAAACATGGTCGGACATCGCAGGCAGCTTGGTGGTGTTGAACTAGAACCGCGTCACACTCGGGTCTCTAGTCTCGTAGGCCCCTTTCAGCTGTTCTCAGACCTCGCGTCAGACCATTTTAAGTGCTTTTATGTAGGCAAACAAGGATTTAGAAAGGACAGCATTAGGATCATTCATTCTGCCCGCCCCAGTAAGTGGCAGAGGTACCCCACACAAAATCTCAAAGGGTGTAAGCTTAAATCACTCTAGAGTGTTCCACACTCAGAACAAGGCAAAGGGAAGGGGGGCTGTCTAGTCTTTACCACCGGTCTCCAATGCTAATTTGGTTAAGGTCTCCTTAATTGTTCTATTTATCCTCTCTATCTGTCTTGAACTCTGGGGTTTATAAGCACAATGTAATTTCCAATTAATCCCCAGCTGTGTGGCCAGTCCCTAACTAAACTGGGCAACAAAGACCATTAACAGACCCAGTTAGTTACCTTGGGTATTCCAAACCTTGGAAAGATTTCTTCCAGGATCTTCTTTCCATATTTTGCCAGCTTGACTTCTGTGAAGTCCATCTCCCAGTAAGCTCTGGGCCAGTCGCCCCTCAGTCTCTTCCCATTGGTTAAGGCACAAGTTCTATAGTTTCTCACCACAGCTTTCGCCAAATCAGACAGTCTTTCTTCTTGTGGGAGAATTAATTTACCATCTCAGTTTTTTATTACCCCATAAGGGGTTTCAGAGTGAAAGCCCAAATTGTCCATCACTTGATGGTCATTGGTGGCATATCTGAAACTGGTATCTCGAGTGTCAAAATAGTCTCTGGAACCCTTACTGCTAGAATCATTTCTCCCTGGGCAGCTTTCTAGGCAGCCATGTCAGCCATCTGATTTCCTTTTTGCAACAGTGTCCTGAGCCCTTTGGTTTTGGTTCAAAGAGGCTCAGTATTTCTGCGTTGTCAGCAGCCCTCTTTGTCTATAGATTGCACCATGTATATGAGCCGTGGCAAAGGCATATCGGTACTAGCTTTCCATCTGCCACTGAATCTCCCGCCATTTGCTTACCTTCCACCACGAAACTGCTGCCATCTGTATAGCAGTTCAGACTTCCTGGCCAGGGCTGGTCCTTCAGGTCACTCCGAGTACCTGTTTCTTCTGCCAGGATATCAACACAGTGATGGATGGGAGAAGAGTCGTCAGTCACAGGCAGAAAGGTGGCAGGATTCAAGATGGCCGGGGGTGCAAAGATCACCCCTTTCAGTCAACAACAGGCTCTGATAGTGCATCACGCGAGTATTAGTCATCCATCAGTCAGGGGGCTGCTGGAAAGTTGATGCTGCCAAAAGTCCTCTCTGGGGGGAGCGAACTGAGGAGGTTAAGTGTCTTGTACTCCCTTATTGACTTTTCTTAGATCTTGTATTGGCTTGTAATCATTAGTGCCTGGCTTCTTCAGTTTCAACCCAAACTTTTGGGAAATCTGCTTGTCATTCACTGATATCTGGGGCTTCCGCCTTTGTCACCCAGGTTCTCTGTCTGTCTAATTCCTATCCTATCTTTTGCCTTTCTCTCCTGCACTGCGGCCAAAATCCTTCTCGCCTGCAATCTCACCTGCCTTTTCTCTCTTTTCTCTCTTATACTTTCTCTGCCTCCTTAACTAAATCTTCCAGTAACCTCTCAAGAAACACAGACAGTGGCTCGTTTGGTCCCTGAATGACTTCTCTTACCTTGGCCAAATTGGTGGGCCATCTCGCTGCCCTTGGAGACCCGCTAGAGCCCGATGGTAGACCACCAGCCGCCCCTTACCTGCAGTTAAGGGGGAATCCGGCATCAATCTCATTGGGAAGCTGCGTAGGCTGCCCGTTGTCACCAGGAACGTTCTTACAGGCTTCTAATAGAATACTTTCCTTCTCTTCAGTAGTAAAGAGAACCTGTAAACTCTATTGACAATCATCCCAGGTGGGCTGGAGGGAAAACATCAAAGACTCTACCAGTCCCGTCAGACTGGCTGGGTTGTCTGGAAAGGAGGGGTGATTAGTCTTCTAAGAACCCCACAGATATCTCTTCTCTTTCTTAAGGGGGGGGGGGCTAAATTTGTCTTTACCACTGTATCTAATTGACAACAGGCTGGTACTGTGTCACAGCTGTTCTTATTTTTTCTTACTCTAGTAATCATTTCCACCTGCTCTATCTTCTTTTCAACCATAAACATGAGTGAGTCAAAATTTCTGGAGCTCACGATTGAACTGTCAAATGCAGCCACTGTTTCACTATACTTTTTAAAGTTTCTTTTTGTAATACTAGAGTGTAACCATAATTATGAGAAACAAAACCAACTTTTAACAATGTAAACAATCCATTTTCTCTAAAATCAACACTAAATGCATTACTTTCAGGTTACAAAGTTGGCTGTCAGTTCTTATTCATGAATGCATGATAGTGCAGCTTTTAATAACTCATAAGAGACATTGTTTTAAATCCTATCTCTATACATCTGGTTTCTGAATTACTCCAAATCTGAGTTACCAGCTTTAGGCCAACTTTCTTTTACCAAGGTTGCAAATTCTTAACCATACCCAATACCTTATAGGCCAAATAATCTATAACCGAGACATGCAGAACATTCTTATACTTTTAAATGCACAATTTATATTTTTTTCAAACAAAATTTTCTTACTTTTTCTGGCTGTAATTTCAGAAGAAGCACCTTGTCACCTGCTAAACTCAATAATCAATGAGACCAAGGCAGGGCTCTAAAAGTCAATTGAAACTGTTTTTTTGTTTTTACTTTTCTTTACTCTTAACTTCTTGTAAGGCTATTAGCCATTCCTTGAGGCAAAACTTTCTAGTGATATCGCTTCATGGACTCTCAAAAAATTACAAGCATACTCACTGCATGTAAACCTCTTAAAGGAACAGTATAAAAACACTCTTCTAAATCTATAATAATTCCATATGCATTTCTTGGAATGGCAGCTGGAGTAGGCAAGTCAGGTTGTAATTAATTTCTCCAGCATAATCATTATATAGCTCCTGGACCATAAACTGTCTCTTTTAAATGTCCTTGGGTCTGAGGCTGACCTGTCTTCCCCAAGGAAGAAGCAAGGCAATAAAACAAATTCCAGAAAACACCTTTCCAGGGACTAGTCAGAGAGACCATGACAACAGGAATGTCACACCAGCTTCTGCTGAGCTCACTCTGAGCTTTGTCTTAACTCAAATGTGAAAGTTCTTAATTTGGGCCTATTTCCTGAGGCCTGGCCCAACGATTATCTTTCCTACACTGAGAACAGATTCTAGAGGAGTGATTCTTCTGTCTATGCCTCTATTTTTTGGAGTCTTTCCTAAAATGACTTATGTCCCCATACCTAGAACATTCCTTATCACCTCAGCACTGTGAAAGCATAGCTTGGACTGTAGTTAGCATTTTCATAAGCCAATTGTATAAACGGTACTCCTGCCTGAGGGTCTCTAAAAATTCTACCTGCCCTTTTATTGGCCTATCAAGGCCTTATTTGATCCCAGATAAGACTTTACACTGAAATCTCCTTTTCAATCTTGGGGGAAGAAAAAAATCAGTTTCTTTACCAAGAGAGCCAAAAAGTTCTTAGCCTCCCCAAGAGCAGCCTGTGCAAAGAATCATTTTTGTCAGGGCTCCTCCTGCGCCTCACTTTCATCCACAGAGCAGGGGGACTTGCCTATAAGTTTTAACCTTTTTTATCTTTCTGAACATGAAACATAGAACAGACATTTATTCTAATAAAACAAAGACAGACAACGACACACGTGGACAAATTTGGCGCCAAGGACTCACAATAGACATAGAAAGCATAACCAAGAATCTCTCCTGTAGGGGACAGAGAGTTCTCCTTCTTTTGCTAACACACTGTGGAGATCAGACAATTGTTTTAGCTATTTCTCTGCCAATGGCCATGTTAACTCATGTTAACTTTTGTTAACTCAGGATATTTAACACAGTAGAGTCAGTTCAAAATAACGTCAGTCACAGTCCAAAAACACACAAACAGTTCATCAAGAAAACAGAAAAAGCACAGTCAGTTCATCCCCATCACGGGCGGTGGATATACCACATACAGACAGTTCTCGCTCCTGCCACAGGTGCAGAGACAGGTTACACAATCAAGACATGAAAGACTGCCGGTGAGAGAACCTAATAACCAGATGGCATGGCCAGCCCATGTTGGACCTAGTTTAACAGATTTCTTACACCACCAGCAATGAACAACACAGAATTAGACACAGACACACAGCCACGAGAGCTTCACCAGACACCGCCCCAGGCGGCAGTGGCCAAAGACCACCTTCAGACAGAGAAGGGGTCATTTCTGACCCTATCTCTCATACAAATGTACTCCAGAGTGTCTTCTAGAGAACTGTGGCCTGCAGTGTGCCGACACATCTGTCCCACTGCTTCCACTTCCCACGAATTCCCTCCCGGAATTCGTAACCTGACCCTCTCCCAGGGTCGCAAACTGCCCTCCGTGGCTTGCCTGGTTCCCACTCCTGCCACGAGCACAGAAACCAGGCTACACAGTCAGTCCCCTGCCAAGGGCGCACAGAAACTTCACAAACACAGTACACAGACAGTTGCCCCACGCCATGGGCACAGACACCTCATAAGCACAAGCACACAGTCTATTGTCCCTATCACATCACGAGTAACACAAAACACAGACAAAACAACTACACAAACCGTCTCAACCAAGAAGGCCAAAACCAATACAGAAAAACAGATGGCCAGGAGGTCTCTCACACCTCCTCCAGCAGGCCAGGAGGTCTCTCACACCTCCTCCAGCAAGCCACCGTGTCCTCTCTGGCCTCCAGACAGGCACCCACCAGGCGTCCCTGGGGTCCCTCCTCACCTGGGACGTCTCCCAGGTTGTGGCAGTGGTAACCCTCCTAGCACGTCTGCTGGTCACCCATTCGCCTCCTGCCGAGACAAAAGGTTTGCTGTCTCTTACGGGACAGAAACAGCTGCCAAGCCAAACCACCAAAGTGCACTTTCCAGAATTTCAAACGAGACGGATAGACACACAAAAGACACAAACAAAACCGCGGTGCCCTTACCTCCCAGTGGGGGTCTCAGAGATCAGGGTGGTCGCAAATCCCAGGACGAGCCCCCAATGAAGACCTCCGCAGAGGGGAGACCCTCTCTCAGGTCTCAGAAAGTCGCAACCACCCAGTAATCTACTCGAGACACCATATACCGGAGCAATTGCGAGGTTATTTATTAGGGCGTGACAACTAGTTGCCGGTCAATTCGTATGCCCACGCAGGAGCTGAATTGACCCCGACTGCCAGTTTGAAAGGAGTTTTTATAGGGAAAAACCACAAACCAAGGAAATGAGGAGGGGGTGAGGGGGTTGCTAGGGTGGTATAACATAAAAATAGTGGAACATTCCAAAGGAACCCAACCTACATGAGTCAGGATCAGATGAAAACTCTCTGTACACTTATCTTTCTCAAGAATGTAGTCCTGCCCTGTCACTTCCGCCTTGCCCTGTCACTATGGTTCTCAGCTTGGTTCCACCTGACTAAATTGCATTCTTTCCTTTCTCTTTGCGGGTCGGCCAGTTCCAGTAGTGGTGACTGGTCTTTCCACATTCCTAAAGAAAGCCTAAAGAATATTTTATATCTAAAAAGGATTCTATATACCCAGTATCCATAACTTTTCCCTCTACAAACCCCAGGCTAATGTGAGAGTTCTTGACTCATTCCCTAGCATGGTTGGCTTCTCATCCCCCCTCTCTCCTTCTCTTTCTTTTCCTTTTTTGTGTGCATTTAGACGGGTGTGTGTGTTTGTATGTTCATATACATAAACATGTTTACTTGTATGTGTATGCACATTCATGTGCATGCATATGGAGGATAGATGTGTGTTCTTCCTCGAGTGCTGCTCCTGCAGCCACCCCCTATTTGAACAGCATCTGGTTAGACTGATTAGTCAACAAGACCCAGCAATCCATCTGTCTCCAATCTACCCCAAATTCCCAGTGCTGGGAAGCATACCCAATAAGGTCAGCTCTTTAGATGGGTATTTGGGATTGAATTCAGCTTTTCACACTTCTGTGGCAAGATCTTTACTTAGAAAGCTAATCTCCTAGCGCCTGAGTTTGTTTTTTTTAAAAAGAAACTAATAAGTATCTAGTTTTCTTGCTCAGTGGGTGATCCTCTGGGGCCTCTGTCTCTTGGCTACATGTTTGTAATATCTAATAAGACAAATAGAAAACCAGAAAATTCACTTTCAAAAAGATGTATGATTGTTTTGAACTCCAAAATTAAAAATAAACAAACAAAAATCACCTAATCTGATTGGCTTTATTTTTCTCAGTAGAATCATTACATTGTAAAACTCAACTGTTCCATTAAGTTCTGTGATAAGAATTTATACCATCAGATTGAATATATACCTTAAAAAAATCAAGAAAATTTTTCTATAAGATCTGGCCTTTCATTGCTGATATTAATAAATTAATAAAGGTTACTTCCTTTCAGGGAATATTATCTCTCTGGCTGGCCACTCGTTGTAACATGGAAGACAAGCATTTAGAGCTATACATTTCTCTCTCACATGGATGGAGGGAGAAAATGAAAACCACTTACCTGGTCAACATTATTTCATAGGGTTCTGAGGAATAAATCAAGCCTGGCACGACCTTCATTGAAATTTCAGATTTATTTACAAGGGGTTGTTCTGATCGCTTTATCTACTGGAGGCTCCATTTCCCTGTGGTGACTCCTGAGTAATGTGGTCCACACAAGCAAGTGTAAATAGAGCTAATATTTCAAGGGAGGTCATGCTATATACTCTTCCCCTGAGAATAGATGATGGCTAGCTGCTGGACTGATATGAAATTTATCTTTGTGTGGGCAAAGAGGAATTGTGTGGCCTATAGGTCAATATTCAGGTTTTGTGAATCTTAAGAGGGACCAGAGCACTCAGAAACCTAAGTGAGATTGTATCACATACTTTTCCTTCTAGACAAAGATGAACTAATGAAATCAAAACAAAATAATTCACTCAAGTCATGTTTTTAATAGTCTACGAACTCAACATTGATTTTTCTCAAGTTACCTGTGTATTCGTTTTCCCTGTTGAACTAGTAGAACACAGATGGTGCTAAGGAAGACTTTGTATTCTACAGTGAACAGGGCTTTAAGCTACCTGTCTCCCTCGGTTCTCTCCTCAGGTCCCTACCCATATTCTCTTGCATATCCCTCAGTTACAATTCTCGGAATAGACTTACTTTCGAGGATTTCTTATACATATATCACTTCTCTTCCTCAAGTCCACTTTGTCTCTGTGACCAACAATCCTCCTCATTCATTGCTTATAGATTTCTCCAGTGTTAGGAGAAGGTGAAGATTCCCACCCACTCATAGGATAAAAGAAACAAGCTTCCATTTGTAAATTGTATATTATCCTATAACTCAGGATTTCTGGATTTCATTAGAATCTATATATGCAACTAAGATATCTCGAAAGAATCTAGGTATACATGCATACCTTTAATAAAAATAGGGCGATGAAGCCTATCCTGTGTATTCAGGGTTTCTGCTTTGGCATGGGAAGGTGACCTTGTCCTGAAGAAGTAAGTCTAGAAAAACAAACTGAAATTCTCCAGTCTCCATATAATTAGCTAGGCGGTATGAAGTGCAATTGCCTCCAGGCAATACTGTGCCCATCAAATTTTATGGAAGGACCATGTCTAGGCTCCTTTTCAGACCTCCCATAGCTTCTTGTGGCCCTAGCTCCTCTAGGCCTGTCAGTTTCAGGGATCAGAAATTATACTCTGGTTTCCTTTGATACATGTTAACCTTTTTAAATTTATTTTTGCAAAAGAAGGCCAAATGTTAATAATAGTCAAATGATAAGCCTTGTGAAACAGAGAGGCTGTGTGCAAGCCTTTCTACTAGCTGAGCACACCACTTTCCATATACTACTGTCTTCTTTCCCTTCACCTACATGTTTCCTTTTATCCCCTGCATCCAATAAAAACCATATTTTTCCCCCATGGGGAATCTTCTCTTAGCTAAGTGTGCTAGCATATTTTTAGAATAGTGATAGCTTTCTCTTTACTTACCATAAGCAACACTCCCAAATGCCTGCTGACTGTCCATCCTCCCTGCCTAATTATGAGTGAGTGATATAAGATGTGGCACACACACAAATGGGGATTTGCTGGTTGAGAGTATTAGCTAAGTCTCTAGGCCTGGGCATTTCAGACTTATTAATGGAGATGCACCATATGAAGTTAGTTTGTGATTTAGTTAAAAATCTTTAAACTGATTAATACTTAATAGCTCTGGGTTAATGTCCAATTTCACACAGTCACACATGTATACACATAGGCACACACATACTCTACACATAGACACACACATATTTACAGGCTCACATATACATGCACATATACAAATCAATAAGACATAATGTAGACGTTGCTTATGTATGTAGAGTGTGTGTGTGTGTGTGTGTGTGTGTATGTGTGTGTGTGTGTTTTAACCTGAGGCAAAGATTCTCTAGAAGTAGGAATTTGAGGCAAGGAGCAAAGAAGCAAGAACATTGTACTGCTTCTACCCTAGGATTCTGTGAACATTAAAGATCTCTCTCTCTCTCTCTCATTATGTAATAAGATAAAGAATTATTATTGAAAAACTCTGGCTTTGCTATTTACACTAACCAATGACACCAAGCTACCACAGTAATACTAAATCCTGAAAACCATCGAATTCCTGGAGGAAAAGGTTTCAAAACAGAGGACTCATTAAACATTTTACACTGAAAAGTCATATGGGCAACAATCATTACTATGACATGAATGACCCCTCTTAGGGTACTTGGGAACATGCTAAGTAGAGACATGAGACCTTCAGAGAGACTTTGGAAGTCTCTGGTGTTTTCAAGGCACAGAAGATTCTTCTGCTTTGACTGGTCAGTCACAGGGAACATTATTTCAGTAAACAGCTGACTGAGTACTGTGTAGTAGTACTGTGTGTGGGGTGACTATGATATGGAATCTCTCAGCATCCAACTTTAGCAAATGAAACAAAACTATTCCAGGTCACAATTTTTTAAGCCAACTGATTTTTGGCTTGTTACTGTTTATTATTATTTTAAAATGTAGAGTCTAGTTCAGACTTCCGGGAGGATTAAACAAAGAGGAGATACTGAGCAGTTGACAGTGATGAGGAGTTCTAAAGTACCAGATCCTCAGTGATTGCCAAACATCAACTAGAGACAGTGTCTCTGAAAACGATGTTGAGGATTAAAGACACAAACTCTTGCAAAAGTATGCCCAGTGGAAGCAAGCTTTATTGAGAAGAATTGCAGAAATGCAAGGAATTGAGGTAAAGTGATAGAAACTCCTGAGACTGAGAGGGGCTTCTAAGAGAAGAAAATACTTGCACACTCCTTTGTCTACAGCCTTTTACAGTGCCTTGGCAGAAAGTGGACAACGATTGAGTTAACTGCGATGGAATTGGTGAGTCCTCTAGGTTCCCATGGATCAAGCCAATGCAGGGCCTTCATGCTCCATGCACGCCCCCTAAACCCAAGAGGAAGAGAACCATGTGTTGTTTGTATGTTTTCCAGTCTGATAGGAGTAGCTGAAGCCCCTCTATGTTCATCTTTGACTCTGACTCTAGTTTTCTTAGTTATTAATCTAGACAAGTGGTTCTCAACTTGTGGGTCATGACTCAGCTGGGGGTAGGTTGAGTGAACCTTTCACAGGGGTCTCATATCAGACATCCTATGTATCAGATACTTACATTACAGTCCATATCAGTAGCAAAGTTGTAAGTATGAAATAACAACAAAAACAATTTTATACTAGGAGAGTCACCACATTATGAGCAACTGTATTCAAGGGCCTCAGAATTAGTTAAGGTTGAGGACCACTGATCTAGGCTTTCTGCTTAGGTGTTAGTCATTTGGGCTCAATACTACCATCAACTCTGCAGGTATTTCAAGTGATGTGAATTATTCTCAATTCTCTTTCCTCTCCCATTTACATGAACAGCTTGTAACTCTCCCATGAGTAGCTCTCCCGTGACAGAGAGTTAATGTCATAACCACCAAGATGTGGCTATAATCCATGTTGGTTATTTCGTAGTTATCTCTTGGTTTGTGACATCTGAGGTAGTTAACTAGCTGGAAGTTTCTTATTAGAAACCACCCTTACTTAACATTTAATCCGTAATAATTAACAGCATTAGAAAGAATACTGCTTTACACATATCTTTCAAGAACCCTATTCCTCGTCGTCTAAGATGGTAATTTATATCCAGTTATAAGCACCCTTACCCATCTTCTTCAGTGCTTTGGACTCTGCTTTGATCCTTAATCTTCCCTTTATCTCAGCCTCTACTCATACTGTAGCACATGTGAGAAATGTGTAGTTTTCAGCCTGGGCCCTTCCCTCTCACTACCTACAAGAGCCAGCTCCTACATCCACACCATTGTTCTTTCTCAATCTCCATCTCCATGCTCACTTTTGTAAATGAGCTAATGGATGTAGGAGGGATTGAAAGCGAGAAAAAAGAACAAGCAAGAAGCGAGGCGAGGACAATGACTATGGCTAATGATAATTCTCTGATGATAATCCTAACAAGTAGGATTCCCAGTGATGATGTTTCTAGAAGCAAACTGGTCAAGAGAAAGGCAGGAAATAAAGCCGGAGTACATCAGCAAGTAACTGTAGTCAACAACCCAGGATAGAAAGTAAATTGCAAAGAAATAACCAAATCAGAAAAAGAAAATTATCCAACTTCAGTGTCATTCTAACCTTGAGAGCACACCTCCCAACTACTGTTCTTTGTGGGGAGAGATGTGAGGCAGAGACATATACCAGAGATAGAGCCGCACACAGTGTGAGCATCCCCCTGCTTCCTTGTTAGCAACATCCTGATAATGAGATGACAGGCATATTCTGAGCTTCCAATTATCAAAACACTGTAGCAGGGTTTCTGGAAGTTTGGGACTTTGGCAGCTGGTGGAAAAGAAAAAAAAGGGAACATCAGTATTCAAAGCTAGTAACTTTTTACTCCTCCTCTAGTTCTCAGAGCTCTGGTTCCCCTCACCCCAAAAAGTCACTTATCTCCAAAAATTCTTAAAGACAGTCTAAAAAGAGTTCCTGAGATGTGTTCTGTTGTTTTTACAGAGTAAAAAATTAGCATGCTGACTTGTTAAAAGTCCCATTTTGATCTTTTTTTAATTGCCAGTGAAAAAAGTAATGAAGACCAATTCTAATTTAGCCTTGAAAGAGGAAAAAAAAATCCCACAAGTAGTGATTTAAGGAAGAAAAAAACAAGAAGCAGCAGCAGCCAGGTGCACCGCTGATGGCCATTTATTCCGTTTCAATGTAACAGAGTATAACAACTGCTCATCAGTAGAGGGGCTCATCCTTTGAACAGCTTAGGTAACTGTCTTCTGAAGAGCTCAAAGCTCTTACAAATGATCTATAATCATGTGTCTCAATATTCCTTAAAGTGAAAACATGAGAATTACATGGATTCTGCCAAGCCCACTTTACAGTTGAATAGGGAATAACCAAGGACTGGAGCTAAGGGTGGAGGTGTAGCCTTCTGTTTCCTCTGCATCTGGCTTACTGCTCTCACTCTGGGGGCCTCTGTACCTCACACACCTCCCAGGAGACTTGTCACTTTGCCCCATGCCAAATCCACCAATCTCAGCACCAGTCTTTGATGGGTTTTCCATTTCTAAACACGTCTGTTTTTCAACGTGCTCACAAATCAGCATGTGTGCTGCTCTCAAAAAAAAAATTTGCCTCTAACAAGTTAGAATAGGGCTTCTAATCTTTTGCATAGCACAGTTAATGGATATAATTTGAGCATATTATGGCAGTGGCCTGAGTACAGTGACAACAGAGAATAGAAAACACAGAAGAATCCATGAGCAGGTGAATGGGCAGCTACAAATACAAGGTTCAGGGAATCCTGTCAAGCCCTGGTCAGTGCCTTTTCTTTTCTTTTGTTTCTGTGCATGTATGTGCGTATGTGGATGTGGATGTGGATGTGGATGTGGATGTGGATGTGGATGTGGATGTGTGTGTGTGTGTGTGTGTGTGTGTGTGTGTATTTCCAAGTCTTAGAAATGGCTCAGCAGTTAAGAGCACTGACTGCTCTTCCAGAGGTCTTGAGCTCAATTCCCAGCAACCACATGGTGGATCACAACCATCTGTAATGGGATCCGATGCCCTCTTCCGGTGGGTCTGAAGACAGCTACAGCGCACTTATCATATATATAATCTTTAAAAAAGAAAGAAAGAAAAAAAAAGAAAGAAATATAGAATCCAACCAAAAGGGCTGGAAGTCAAATTGAACTCTTAAATGAGATTGGGTTAATAAGATATTGGAGCTTCAATAAACACAGAGTATAGTGACATTCTTATCTATCTAAAGAAAAGGAGTTGGGAGTTGTCTATCTCGCTAGGGAACAGTGAAACGAATACTTTGGGAGTCTTTCTTTGGAGCATGCTTCATGAGCTTTGTTATCTGTGATATACTCAAGGAGTGAGATGTGTGCTTAAATATGGAGTGGGGCTCAGCACAGCCATGTACAATAACTGGAAACACAATTTGGTAATATGTGAAAAGGATGTTTCCTAAGAGTCAAGCTAAGGGAAACAATACGTAATGAAATTATTTATCCTCACTTGATTAACTTCATTCTTACATTAGCAGTTTTGAACCTTGTTTCATGTTGTTGAAACAGAGACTTTTCTCTCTGTGGCTCTCTCAAAAGCGAATTGACAGAGCTAGAAAGAAAGCTCTGCTGTTATTTCCTTTGAAAGCTTTATGACAGGTGTGTGAGCCCCAGGATCCACTTTAAACAGCTAAGTGTGATAGTAACTATATATAATCCTAATGCCAAGGACACAGAGGCAGGAGGATCCCTGAGTCTCACTGGCCAGTCAAATTAGCTATTTAGTGAGGTTCAGGACAAAGACTCAGCTTCATAAAAACAAGGTGGGAAGATCCTGAGGGAGAACAAAATTCAAGGTTGGCCTCTGGCCTTTACACACACACACACACACACACACACACACACACACACTCACACACACTTACCAGCCTAGTAGAGGAGGAGAGATTATATTAACAATGTTAACAGTCAGAGAAGGTGCCTGATGGGTGTCTGGGAAGAGTAGGAGTATGGATTTGGTTATGGGTTTCAGGACATGGATGTTAAGAGTTATAGATTTAGGATACACATGTGGCAATGGGGAGGCTCTGTCAATATAAAAGTTAAAAGGATCACTTTTATTGTGCTGAGAACAGGAAAGTGACAAGAGATGAGCAACGTGGCATATCATCAGCGATGCCAAGACCCTATCAGGTGAGTCTCCAGCAAGCAAAGTGTGGGAAGAACGCAGAGACTCTCAGAAGTAGTGTCTCAATTCACCCTGGCAGCATTTTGTGGTCTGCAGAATCTTTCCTTGCCTATATCATTTCAATGGAGCTTTGGATCATCCCTGAGTTTTACTAATCAATTTTTATTGATGAGAAGCATGAGCAATGGTGGGCTTACAGTTCCACCAATAGTATGGCTATGTAATAGCAGTCAAGGTCTAGACTTAAATCTCCCAAGTCCATGATAACATTAAGCTGGGTCAAGCAGAAGAACGGCCTGGCCAGTGCTAAAGCTGGTGTTTTCCCTCATGATCTTAAGAATGGAAAAGCAGCCAAGAGCCTACCAGGCACAGCTGGTCCAGGCTCTGCTGTCCAGAATCTCTGGTTGAGCTAGCACTTTAGCTGTGTTTCCTTGTTAGACAGGAAACTTAGTGCAGGGCCATGCACACAGTAGGTGTTCCATAAATATTTGTTGATGTGTGGATGCATCACAACTGTCTCACAGCAGGCTACTATACCCATCACAATGGAAAGAGCTGGGGAAAGATTGAAAATAAAAAATCTCATCAATAATGGAATCCGTTGTTTTCCTTTCTCTGCCCATAGAGACCTCGGCTTCTCTGTTGCATTTTCAAGTATTTTAAGGTGGGAATAATTTTCACAGTGGCAGGTACAGCTGGTGAGGAGCAGTTTTAATACGAAGGAAAATGCTAAAATAGAATTTAAGAATATTAAGAAGGGATTTGGCTTCTGACAGAAATATTATCCGTAAAGGCCAGTATGAAGATTTTAAAGAAATTTAATTAAAATTTAATCTTCTTTCTAATTAAAGTTTCCTTTAATTAAACTTAAAATTAAATTTGCTTTAATTGGAGGAGTTTAAAGAGTATTACCTTTTGAGTGTCAATCATTTTTAAAGGGAAAAAACCCACTTTGGTTCAAGAATGGTGTCAAATTTCTAGAAAAGTAATAAAAATAGTGCATTTCATCTAAGTAAGACCTCCATGGTGATTGGTTCCCCCCATTTAGTTGTTTCAGAGACAGTTTAGCTCTCCTACAGGTCTATCTGTTGGATGGACCTATAGTGAAGGTCAGACTCAACGACTAAGGAGAGCCTTAATGGAGGGTCCTGTGTCCCATGTCCATTATTATAGCATTATGGTCCTATGAGATCTGCCTCTCTGCTTCCTGGGTCACTCTGCTTTCCTCTGTCTGTCCTGGAGAATGTGTCCGAATATGAAGACTGGATATAGTTGCCTCTATCCCATTCTGCAGAGACAGTTTTGATGCTGAGGTCCTGTTTCTTAATTGATTTTTGATATGTCAGTAAAGAAACCATGGGTCAATTGCTGGGCAGAAGGGATAAGTGGGACTTCAGAGTTCCTGGAGGCAAGCAAAGAGAGACAGAGGAGAAGGGAGACAGAGTTCTCCAAGCTTCTGATGAAAAAAAGTTGACCAGCCATGTGAGATCTCATAAAGGAGTGGGGATGCAGGGCACTCCTATAGGTGAAAGGTCAGGGGTATTTAGAAGAGACTAGATGCAACTGAGCCACTAAAGTTTAGGGCAGGTGGGAGAGGTGAAATAAGAAATTGATAAGGGCACACTTTTCCAGGCAGGAGATAATAGCAAGCAGCAATTATGCCAAGAAGCCAAGTTGAAAATGAACAAATTTCTCTCTCTCTCTCTCTCTTCCTTCCTCTCGCTTGCGTGTTTGTTCTGTGTGTGTGTGTGTGTGTGTGTGTGGTGTGTGTGTGTGTGTGTGTGTGTGTGTCTTTTATCCTCAGATTCAAGGGAAGCCAGGAAGGGACTGGAAGCATGGCCACTTTCCAGAGCAAAGACGGGTAGAGCAATCTATATGCAATACCATTTCTCTCTCAAAGCCCACTACACATGAAATGTAATAATCTTTTCAAGTACTCAAAACCAGCCAGCTCAGTAGCTGAAACTTTGGTTAATATGGTCTCCCTGTGTGGCTCCCTCTTCTGTCTGCATCTGCTACCAACATCTCATTCCCTTATGTTACTCAGACTCAAGGGAGAAGCATTTCATTCTTCCTTTATGTGATTCCACCTAGTGATTGGACCCTTCTGATCAGACAACACAACTTCAACTGCAGTCTTCCTTGCACCCCAACCTGAAGGAAATGGTAGCTCCAAGTCAATTCTGCATGTTCCCAAGCCATCCCTGGTCTATGTGCTGTGCCATACCTAATAATAGACTATCAACTGAGTAAACTCTGTAGATCCAACCTTGGCATCCTAGGTTTTGCTGTATGATTTCCATTCACTTCTTCTGCACTCAGTACACATCCCTTCACTCACATACTGAATTCACCCTGGGCTCACTGGCTGGCTCGAATCTCCTTGATCATACCTTGAGTCTTTAGCTTTTCTGTTTTTTTTTCTACATCATTTCCCCTGACTAAGGATTTGTTTCTTTCTCTCTTTCCTGCAAGAATTCTTTGAATTTCAAATTTTTCACAAGGGGTGTTCCATCACTCTGCTTTTCTGGAACTTTTTTTTTTTTTGGTGCACATTAGCACATTTGTCTGAGTCAGATGGATTCTAAAGGCTGGAATGTGTGAATTCTGATTTCCAAAGCCAATCGTGACGTGTGCCATGGAACTGTTATCTTCCATACCTCTTATCTGACCATTTTGGGATTCCACGGGGTTTGGTGACAATCTCCTTGCCAGCGAGTGGCAGAGTCAAAATTAGAACGTTATAGTTTCCTGGCTGATTTCACCAGGTCCTATTGCCTTTCTATGTGTGATGTATCTACAAAATTGATGTTTTGAATAGCACTGTTGAAGCAGCTTAACTGCTTCAAAAGAGAGTGGCACAGTCCTTTAAAGAGCAAAGATTTAAAAGCTTCTGGGACTTACTGAGCTAGTTAAAAAGATAATCTTTTGCTATTTTATTCAAAGTAAGTTTGACATAAATGAAAATCTTCAAAGGAAGATAAATGACCAGCTGTCTACTGTCTCATCAGCGTTAATGGAGAGGCACATGTCAAAGTGTCTCTTCCTACTTTACTTACTTACTTACTTCCCTTCTTCCCTCTCTCCCTTCCTCCCTCTCTCCTTTACTACCTCCTTCTTTCCCTCCCTCCCTCCTTCCTTCCCTCCCTCCTTCCCTCCCTCCTCTCTCTTTCTCCCTCCCTCTCTCCCTCTCTCCCTGTCTCTCTCTCTCCCTCCATCTCTCCCTCCCTCCCTTCCTCTCTCCCTTCCTTCTTCCTTCCTTCCCTTCATACTTCTCTTCCTCCTTCCCTTCCTCCCTCCCTCCCTTCCTGTCTTTTTTCTTTTCTCTTCCATTTCTACCTCATTCTTTTGTGAACAGAACCAGAGGTGTCTGCAGGAAGACCCAGATGGCTATGTGAAAGAACAGTGCTTTGTATCTATAAATAAAGCAGAATGCTTTTAGAAGACACAAGAGTTTGGAGGGTTATCTCCTCCTGTGGATGCTTTTAGCCAATGGGTGGTAGAACATTATAAGTCTAGAGCAGTGCACCTAAGAGGCAACTTTCCATTAGGCCCAGATGGGTGCATCACCCCAAATAGATCCATTATCTATGAGAAGGGTAGTCTTTCCACCAAGAAATGAACATAAAGCACTGAGGGGTTTCTGTGTTTGAATTTCTCTTCAAACAAAAGTGCCCTTATATAGACTTTTTAGTCTGTGAGGACACTGTTCTAGTTTGACAATAGAAGAGTCTGCTATCCTGGTGTGGTTCTGACCATGGACAGGAAACATACAGAAGGCTATCCCCAGCCACACTCCACAGTGTGGAATGAAGTCTGCTGCATGGTAGGTGGCAGTAACTTGGTCCCAGCAGGTGGTTTCTCTTGGTAACTCTATGGTGAGTCCTAGAGTTGACAAGCAGCTTCCCTTGAGACTTAAAAGTCCAGTGACTCTGGGTGTCTCTTCTCTCTTTGAGCAGTTGCCTTGTCATCCAGCTAAACTTTATGACATTTCAATGAATATGGCTTCCATCCTTGCCCAGCATTTAGAGGCTAGCATTCTGAATATTTTTGCCTTAGAGAAAAGATCAAAAACCACATATTCAAGGTATGATTTTATTTTTTTAATGGGATTTGCTCCACAACACTGTACTTACAACTTTGTAGGTGAAACTATTTCATTAGGGGATCATTGGTATTCTTCTTGTGACACCTTTGCCAGGAAGTTTCCCATAGTTCTTCAGTTCCTTTTCATGAGGTGTCAAGTCTATTATTGGTGATCACATGTTCCTCTTCTACAATATTTAATCTCTGATCTCTATTTCAGGAATCAGTGGGATGTGCAGAGCAACAGCCAGCACTCCAGACTTTGCTGGCCCAATGCCTAAGTCACAGCTACTGAACTTCGTAAAAGTAGCCATGCCCAGCACACAGCAAATAAGCATGGCTGCATTTTGATAACTCTATGAAGGGATCCTGAAATTTCACATAATTTTCATTTTGGTTCTAATCACTTAAAAAATGTAAACATCATCCTTTAGTCACAGGCTGCTCCTAAAAGGGTGGTGAGCCAAAGCTGGACCATACATTAACTTTTATCAGCACTGGCTCTTTAGAGCCATTCTGTTCTTGCTTTCCTGTGCTAACTATATATCTTGAAGACACTTCTTTATTTTTATACTTCTGTGTGCTTTGGGATATTTTACATAATGCTGGTCAGGTATGGCTCAAAAGGAAGACCAGACAGAGGCTCAAGAAAGCAAGATTTATCATACTCCCAGGCCCTAGAAACATGTAACATGGAAAAGATCCAAGAACACCAGGAGGTGAAAAACAGAAATAGTTATATAATGGCTCTTAGACCATGGTCATCTCTGAGATTTCTAAAGGAAGGACCAGGCCCAGCAGAAAAATCTTCTTGAATAACAAGAATAAACTTTAGCCTACAGGGTTAGTCTCTAGCTGTTTATTACTTGGACTGAGACAATAAAAGACAAAAATATTATCTGCCGGAGCTAAAGGACCATATGGAAAAGCAATACATGTATAGACATGATCATCTACATATATATCACCATCTTTTTACCATGTAATATCTATAAATAAGTCAGTTATCTATCTATATAGTTATCTATTTATCACCTATTAATCTATAGCTATCATCTCTCAACCTGTCATTATTTATACCTCTATCATCTATCTATTATCTTCTATCAACAAATTGATGATAACAGAGACAGTACTTTACAAGTGGAAATGGAATTAACAGGAAGA
The DNA here is from genome assembly GCF_004785775.1 of Grammomys surdaster. Classification (NCBI taxonomy): domain Eukaryota; kingdom Metazoa; phylum Chordata; class Mammalia; order Rodentia; family Muridae; genus Grammomys; species Grammomys surdaster. Next base: position 10,373,810 of record NW_021604688.1, on the reverse strand, counting down.
GATAAGAAAGTAGGACAATAGGGCACAAGCAAATGTAGTACTCATGTATAAATCAACTAAAACCTATTATTTTTTCACAGAACCAAGAAAAGTTCTATAAAGATAGAAGTATAGTTGTGGAGTCCCTTTTCTTAACCAAGGCTTGTTACCAGCTGTGTCTTCTTACTTGCTTTAAAAGTTAGACAGCTGAAGGGGCATGAGGCTACTTCATGCTAAAAAGTTTACCAAATCAAAATGTGTCATTAAGTGGGAAATGTATGTGCATTTTCTGCACATCTGTGTCTTCACTGCTCTCTCAAACTGAGACAATCCTATCCCTAATCCAGGTTTATCCAGATTCTGCCTACTGTTGAGAATCCAGATCAAGTACAGATTTAAGATGACGTTCCAGATTGTAATTCTCAAACCTCAGCAGGAGGAGAAAGCTGTTAAGAGTTTGACATCAAAGTACCTGAGGCTGAATCCTGGCTTCATGGCTCCCTAACTGTCATCTTGGGTAACTTAATGTTACTAATCCCCGTCTGTAAAGGGGAGATAATAAGAGTTCTCAAATTCACCATGCTCAAGGCTCTTGTGAGGATAGTGGACTATAAGCAGGTAAAGAGCTTAGCTCAGCTCAGCCCAGGGTGAACTCATCTGCCTACCTTGCAGATATTGCCTTTCCTCCTAATGCTTGCTAGGTTATGAGCTGCCCTTCGCAGGACAGAGAAAACACACTGCGTGGAGAGTCAGTGTGCTGCAGTAGCCTTTATTTTAGCAATTGTCTCCACTCTGACATGGACATTCTAATTTCTTCCACTTGGGTTAGAAATAACTTAAAGAGACAAATATACTTTCCCTTCCTATATATGCTCACTTCCATCAATCAAATGTATTTTTTTTCTTTTCTATTTTCTCAAAGTCCTTTTTGGCTAGTTCTATGTAGTGATGGAATTACTGCAGTTTCTCCCCATAGCTGAAGTTCATACTCTCAGGGCCTTATCCAGCCACCACATCTTGGTTTGGGTACTAGAGTTGTCAAGTTCTATCAATCCTGCTTCAGCAATAATATTGGTTTATTAATTTGTTCTGTAGAAAGAATGTATTTCTTTTTCACTCCTGCTTTGACGCAGTACAAATAAAATAAGTAATAGGCGCAGGAGGGTAAGGGGTTTGTTTGTTTTAATTCAAACTCATTTAAAAATATGTCAGGTACAAGTGTTCAGACTTCCTAAATTCAGGCATGGTTTTTCCTACTCATAAATCCTTGTGTTTTCTGGTTACTCCATCTGTCATTTCATTCATTCTGGGCATTTGATTTCATCAAATGGAGGGAGCTATAATAGTGTAGAGGAGTGCTATTATATCAAGGGGCTGGTGATGTGATTCACTTGGTACAGTGTTTACCTAACATACATGTCTCCATCACTCCATGTTTATAGAGTGAAAGACACTCTATAAACCAAGTATGGTAGCTCATGCCTATAGTCATGGCTCTTGAATGATATAGGCAGTACTGTTAAATGAAGTTCACCCTTCTCCACACCTGTGCTGTGGTGAAGAAGAGCTGTCACAGAAGTCTGTGGATGATAGTTTTTACTTACACTATCACTAGTGCTTTGGGCTCAAGAGATAGCTGGAAGATTTTAAAAATTCCCAGGTTCTAGGGGAATTTCTGGTTCCCTGTCACTCAGTGGGCTGTGTTTTCTATACTGTGTTATCATTGGTGTTAGGTGAATTAACTCTATGGCTCAATAAAATGAATGATTAGAACCATTGGAAACTTGACAGCAGAATTCTTTAAACCACAGATGTAGTTTATCACTGAAATCTCCAAACACTGTATTTTATACACTCTCTCTTTCTCCCGAGATCTTCAGAGATAGCCTTGCTCTGATCACGCCCATTCCTACCCTGCTACACAGACACAGTGCAGACTACTTTTTGCATGAAATTCATTCAAGACCAAAAACTTGTGATGCCATTTTGGAATTAGAAAGATACAGGAAGAATTTTAAATTATCTTGACAAAGTTAATTAAATTATACTTGGAGCACTAAGAGGTAGATAACCAGTGAAACCTTGGGGGAAGCTATCTCTAATCAGTTACTGAATCATAACTAATGCTTGGGTGACAGTGGAATGGGCTGAACACCTGAAAATCTATTTGGCTTTTGTACTGCACTGGTCTTTCATGGGAGTACTGAAGATTGTGGGTTCTTGAATGGGTAACTGAGGTGAAATCACAGTTCATCCTTCTTTAGCCAGCAGGGCTCATGTTTCCATGTCTGTATACCCATGTTCTTACCTGCATCTCTTCCTATGACATTAGCACTGGCATCATGCAGTAGCTAATACATGACACTTGTAGTTCAATGCCCGGTAAATCACATTCATCAGAGTTAGCCATTCTCATGTGCTAAGAAACAATAGGACTTGTAGTCTCTGACCTTCGAACTGAGGCGGTGGCAGTCCACAGATTTGACTTCCGGCTCAATTACCTACTAATGAGGTGATTCAGACATTATTATTCTTTTTTTTTCCTAAGTTTTGACCTTCCCCCCCTATAGAATGAGAATAATAATATCTATTACATTGTTCTGAGGATATAAAATTAAAATATTTTAGTGTCTGATACTGAGCTCATTAATAATTTGTACTTATATTGATTTTTAAATTGCATTTGATAATTGTGGGTTTGGGATATATTTAGAGTTGATTGCCATGTAGAAATTCTCAAGTTAAAAAGTTTAAGTAATACAGTATCTTCAGTCCTCAACAATCTTAGTAACTTGCTAAAGCAATAAGTAATAAAAATATTTAACAGTATATAAAAAGGTGACATACGATCAGAGGCACTGTCAAGCAAGGATGGTGAAAGACACTGCCAGTTGCTGGATGTTCTCGAAGATCCAAGCATAGCACAGACCCAGATGAATCCAGAGATTGTGTGGTAAGTGAAGATGTTATAAAAATGTATGTCTGGGGCTCAGAACTAGCAATATTTCCCTGATCACAGTTTAAGGGCTTCACTTTAAATCCCTAGAAAGTGAATAGCAGTTTTCCAGTTGGTCAAAGCCAGATTGACAGGGACCCAGACTGGGAAATCCGCCATCACTCTGTGCTGACAAAGCATGTCGGGCAGTTGCTGAGTGTGTTTCCAATTCTCTGCAATTGCTACTTTATTTATTTATTTATTTTTGCGTGTGTTATTGTACAAAATAATGGGCTTCACTGAAACATTTCAGTACCTGCATGTTACTTCACACCCCCTTCCAGCTACTACAACTCTCTGTTTCCTCAGGGAAGATATTTCACTGTCTAGGTGAACCTTAGTTAGGAGCTGCTTCTTAGCAGCAGAACATACACTTGTGTCCTTTCAATACCATCTCATTATTCTGACTAATTCACCTCTGGTTGATGTAGGAAACTACTCTCCCCATCCTTTGGCTTCTATGATCTTTTACAATGTGCCCATTGCTCACTTCTCAACACTGCCACCTTGTTAATATATCTAAAGGTTTCCATTTAAGTGGTCCAGCATTAGAAATTCGGATTTCTTTTGTTTTTGCTTTTTAAACTGTGTGCTGGAAGAAGTGAGGAAGAAACAGGAAATGCCTGCGGATTTCGAGGAGCATATTGCAAACTGGTAAAGTTAGCAGGTTTGTGTGTGTGTGTGTGTGTGTGTGTGGTGACCCACCTGCCATGTTGCTTGCCTGCCAGGAAGACAAAGTGGCAGGAGTCAACAAGAGACCAATTAAAGTTCGACCTTGCAGGCAAGGGCCCTGGATATGGATATCTGGACCAGGTAGGTGGCCTTCAACTCTCACCCCATGCAACTGGTGTAGAAGCTTCTATTCTGAAGTCACCCGAAATCAAGGGTAGAGGGCATGCTGCGAAGAAACTGGAGCCCATGAATGACTTCCAATAACAGGTCCTCGGGAAGTAGACTGTGAAGACAAATAAAATCTTTGGGGAGAGTAGAGAGCAGAAGGCATAGAAAGGAAAACATGAAACAGAGCAAAACTTGTCAATTTGTTTTCAAAAATGGAAAGAATCTTTGACAGAAGCAGAAATGTTGGGAGAATTAGCGCAGGCAGTACAAAGACCAGACCACACAACACATACAGTGGCGAGAAAGTGTCCAGTGGGCCCACAGGCTTCGTTCCTGAGGTTCTGATGCTGCAGCCGGACTGAGAGGCCCTTGACTGCAGCTCACTTGTCCCTCATCTCTGTCACTTTTCTGTGATGATATTGTTGATGATCAAGGACTTTCTCTTAAAATATCTTTCCTGGAAAACTGTGATCATCCTAATTAAGTGCACAGGGTGTTCTGTAACCCTTCAAATTCCCATTACACAGTGTTGGCACCCCCATCTTGATTTCTCTTCTTACTTTTCTTTTTAAGCTCCTTTTTTCTGAGCAAAATGTTCTTTAGGATATGGGATTCTTGGAATGTGTTGTTGTTGTTTGTCTTATTTTGTTTCTATTTGTTTTTTCTGAAAAATGTTTAATAATTGAATACATTAGATTCTGTACCTCTACTTTTTTTCAGGCTACAGCATCTAAGATTGATGGCAAAATTTGTGTAGGCCACTACCAAATTTTTCTGAAATCATGTATCTTGAGTGTAAGATTCAGTGCCATCAGGAATTAGCCCTCCATTTTGATTCCTTGAAGTGGGCAGATTATTGTATGAATTAGCTCATAATGGATATTACAAGTTATTCCCATGCTCTTTCTTAAGTGTTCCTTCCCTGTGGTAAATTTATAGTTGCTATGATCCAAAAATCATATTGCCTGAATGCTGCTCATCACACTTCTTGGTGTCCAACAAGTCAGGTCTACTCACTCTGAAGTCCTAAGTCCTTCCTTTCTAGGAGGTCACCTGTGACTCTGTCTACACTTAGTATAGATGGGATTTCATCTTCTTATTTACTTGGCAATATTTTTGAGAGCTGTTTTTGGCTGAAAGCATAGTTAAGTGAAGGAACAGGGGTTCTAAGGATCTTTCAACTCTACACAAGAAGCCTTGTACCTTTTCAAAACAGACTTTTGCTTTTTAAGTGAGGAACAACCCTCCCTCTTCTCTCTCTCTCTCTCTCTCTCTCTCTCTCTCTCTCTCTCTCTCTCTCTCTCTCTCTCTTTCTCTCTCTCTCTCTGTATGTATGTGCAGGGGGAGATAAAGACAGACAGACAGACAGACAGACAGATGAGACTCTTTCCAGCTGGGAGATATATAGTCTGGCCTAGTATTGAACTATCTCAGGTGGTAACGGAGTATAACTGAGAAATGACACTTTTTATGAGAACACTGTTTTCCCTTGGAAGAAAAATAAATCCCTTGGAGGAAAAAAATGTTCACTTCCATAGTAAATTGCCCTAGAACTTTGTGGCATAAGTAGCCATTACTTTGCTTATGGATCCACAGAGTCAGGGTAAGACATTTGAAAAAGAAAATGTGTGCTTACTTCTCAAAGTCCCGGTTCAGAGGACTCAGAAACTGAAGGCTAGAGTCATTAGAAACTCCTCTGTTCCTGTGACTGGAGACTGGAACCTTCAACCCTCCCTATATTGCCTGTCATCTGTTTAGTGTGTCTTGAACTTCCTCACAGGGTGTTAATGGCTTCCTCTAAATGGAGTGTGTGTGTGTGTGTGTGTGTGTGTGTGTGTGTGTGTGTAAGAGAGAGAGAGAGACAGAGAGAGAGAAACAGAGAAGGAGAAAGAGACAGAGACACACAGAGACACAGAGAGTGCTTTAAAAAATACGTCTATCAAAGAAAATGGAAATCGTGATTTATTTTAATGTGATAGGTTAAAAGGCATCTCCTGTAAAGTATGATAGGACAGGCAGTCACCCCCCACACAGCTATTCCTCAGTGAAGCCTAGATTGATTCTTTTAAGAGAAAGAGAGAATATGATCATAAATCTTTGTGTCTTCTTATAATATTTCATGTATCTGTAGTTTTGACAGTTTCCTCAAGTAACCATTAATATACATACCCATTTTCAGCTCCATCAGCTGAGGCTCGTGAGCTTTTAGTAATATGTTCTAAGTCATGAGATAGGAAAGTGCTAAACTCACGACTCTGATTTGACTTTAAAGCCTGAAAGATCATCGCAGCATCAGTAGGACCACTAACTTTAAGTTGTTATTTCACCTTTCATAAAAAAAAGAGTAGTGTGTAGGACTGAGTGACTGAACAGTCATCAGCATTTTGCATATAGTGTTTAAATCTATTTCTGTGTGTTTATATGTTCATCTGTGTGGATATACACACATAGAGTCTGAGGTCCATGGCAGGTATCTTCCTGGCTTCTCTTTGAGAAGCATTTGAATCTGATGTCAACTGATTAGGCAAGATTGGCTGGCCAGAAAGTCTAGACCTGTTCCTGTCTCTACCCTTAGAGTAGTGTTGATAAGCCTCATGCTGACATGTGGCTTTTTATGTGTGTCCTGGAGGCCCAAATTTAGAGCTGTATGCATGGGGCAAGTACTTTTCCCCAGCACTACCTTAATCTTTGTACAAGGCTGCCATGAGGTAATTATTATTACCTTTATTTTCTGGGAGGGACCATACCTAAAGAATTTACTAATTATAGTCTTCTAGTCTGTAAGCTGAAGAGTTGGAGATGCCAAAGCTATGGTGTCCAAAAATATCAAAACATTTGAGAGGTTGTGTTAATACACCAATTTAAGCATTATACGTTATTGTTACTAGAATATTGATCTTGACTCTGTATTAGAACACTGTGCAACTGACACACAGTCCCTACCAACTGTCATGTGTGGCTACTCTTGGAGGCAGAGTCTTGGCATGGATAAGAGTCAGTGTGCCCAGAAAGGCATTATTAATGTTGGACTTACCGTGAAACTTAAACAGAGTACTCTGTCTAAGACACCTATGAATTTACTTCGAGTTGAGCAGCAGGATTCCCACGACACCTGGTGGATCTAATTAACTCACCAGATCCTCTCAGTATGAGCAGATGAACACAGCCATGGCACAGCAGAGAAACACCTCCAGCCTGTTGAAATGTGGAGAGGCAGAGCACCCTGCAAAGGCTTCTCTGAGGTCAGCAGATAATTGATGAGCGACTTCTCTACCAGAGAGGAGGGATTTGGAATCCAGCAGCCCTTCTGTTCCAAGAGCATGCAGAACTTTATTCGTGGAGAGGTAATGTCCAGTTAGAGTTGATGGTGCAGATACCCTAATTACTAACTCAGCATGGGAAAGGCTCACACTCCAGATAATATTACTGCTGTCAACACAACTTGTGGAAGAAATTTCGGAGGAGCAGTTATCAGCTGTTGCTGCTGGGGAGATAACACCAGCTGTGGACATCTGGCTTTCAGTGAGTTCCTACGGAAGAGGAATGAAAATTGTAGGCAGTGACAGAAACCACTCTAAGGTTCCCTTTTCAAAACCGTGGACTTCGATAATGCAGGGTTTTTCACCCAACCTCCCCATTTTATAAGTGAGCAAGTAGAACTTCCAAATTTAAAAACAGAAATTAGTGGTAAAAAACAGACTAAGATCTCACCAGGAACTGAATAAACAATGAGCAAGCTGCTTGCAGAGATGTGTACTCCAGGGGAAAGCTTTATTCTTCATTAAAAAAAAAAATAGAACTCCCATTTTGATGGTTAATCTTCACTATCAACTTGACTGAGTTTTGAACCACTTTGTTTTGAATCACAGCTTTGGACATATATGTGTGAGGGTGTTTCTTCCAGTCAGTTTTAGTTGAGGACAGAGAACCTACCTAGAATGTGGGCAGGTTGGAGTCCTGGAGTAAATGAAAAAGAGAGAAAGGAGCAAAGAAGCTGAGTGGGTACACTCACTTCCCTTCTTCCTGATAATGATGTGGTAAGACTAGCCAGAACAGCCCCTGCTTCCATTATTCCCCCAAACACTGGACTGGTACCCTCAAACTGTGAGCCAAAATGAACTCCCCCTGCTGTAAGTTGCTCTTGTCAGATATTTCTTTTTTTTTCCATAGCATCAAGAAATATGACTAATTCACAAATAATCACAGCCTTAAAATATTGATGTTTAGAAATCACAGCTGTGAAGTATTATTTGATTTCTCAAAATTTAAATTAAATACAATGAAATTTAGTATTTTCTTGAAGTATTTTTAATCTTTATAGAGCACAAAATAATTTAGGTATTGAGAAACTTTGAATTAAAACAGTGCATTTCAAGTAAATTGTGTTAACAGGGAAAAATTATATGCAGGAGCTAGTTAGCTATTTTCTACTTTCTTTAAAATACTTATACTCAAAATGATCATTTACCTGAGACCTTGGTGGATCTACTAACCAATTCTATAAATCTGCCCCCCAAAATTAAAAATAAAACAAATTAGGGTTTATTCCTTGCTGAACTCCCCCCCCCCTTTTTTTTGGAATTCTCTGGAAAGCTTGCTTCAACTGTGAGAGACTAGCTGCCATCTGGTTGACTCATGGTGAAGTGGTAGGGGGTTGCCTCCACTCAGCTCTAAGAGAATCGTTTAACCCAGCACCTTTTCTTTGTATGAGACAACAGACTCCAAATGACTGTGCAGAACTCACTATCCCACAGTGAGACATACATATGCTCTTTGATCCACAATAGTGAATGGGAGACTATGTTCTTCATCTCCTTCACCATACTCTAGACCCCATCAGATCACATCTACTACAGCATCTCCAGCCTTACTTACAGACTCAGACCAGCATGCTACCCTAGGGCAGTCCAGGGTACAGGAGCCAGTTCTTCTAGCTGTTTTCCAAGCCATAGCTTTCTGGCTACCAAATGATGATCCTTAGGTAACTGCGCAAAGAGCTCAGACCCTGAAGGAGTGGCTTATGTGTCTTTCTTGGGTCTCTAGGTTCTAGTAGCCACTGTTACCTGCCATGGGAGTGGGCAGTGAGGATTTTCCCCAGGAAGTGGGTAGTAATCACTTCCTGTCTAGGGAGCTGGGTAGGGAAGGAAGGGCTTGTTTCACTGCAGCCTCTGATCTATGAAGTTGGTGAAATCAAACAAAATCTTAAATTCTTGCATTTTTAAAGATTGAAATCTCATTTAAGCCTTTTGTGTTCTAGACTGATTTAAGGACACAGTTTAATGCTCACTATTAGTTTTGACAGTGTGAATATATTAAAAGAATCTTGTAAAACAACATCCAAACCTCTGGCTTTGCTCAGACTTCCTGCTATCTCTAGTTCTGTTCTCAAGATGCTTGGGTCTAATGAGGCCTCAGTGTGAGGCACCGTTCAGTGGAAGTTATTTCATGTTCATTGCTCTGTTATTTGCTCTATTCATATGAAGGAGTTGGCAGGAGGCAACTCACGGAACATGTCATGGGTAGGAGAGTGCTGAGCTCTGCTGTTCCCCATTCTCTCTCTCTCAGCTACTCCTTAGACTATCTTTGAACAACCTCCCTGCACTCCACATCTGCTTGACTTAGCTCTGCACTGTCACTGTTTGATCCAGGATCTGCTATGGAGTAGTATAGCAGGCACAGCTGTTAATAGAATTCCTTATAGTCAATGTAAGAAACACAGTGGTTTGCTTCAGAGAAAGGTGAAATGCTCTTTCAATATGATCTTCTTTCCTAGAGACATGACTATGTTTAAAATACACTATTTCTTTAGCATATATACTGGATTTGTCTCATAGGAGTTTGTATTTCCTTAGAAGCCTATTCATGGGATATGGACTTTTACTATTTGTTTTTTGAAGACATTGTAGACAACCTGAGACAATTTTGACCTTAACACGTAGAAAGTGATAACATTTGAACTCTAGGTTAATAAATCAGAATTCAGTAAATGCTGATGGATTTCAGTCAATGAGCTTTCATTGAAAGCAGTTCTGGTCATCATCTCAGGCCAATTTAATGTCCTGTGAAAATTTCTATACAATACAGTTAAATGATTTTCTGGTTTTTTTTATGCAGTTGTACATTATTTATTCAGAATTATTTTCATCAGGAATAATTAGTCTTGTATAAAATTCACAACTAGGATTTGATTCATCAATCAACCTTATAAACTCTTATATATATTTTTTAACCAGTCTGATTCTTCATTTAGGGCAGTCTTATGTACTATAAGAAACTAAGTAAGACACTCCACATCAAAACTTGGGCTAAAAGATTAGGTTCTGTCTATTTTAATCACTGACATATTTTTCCCCTACACTGAAGTTTTAGCTCCTTGCAGTTTTAGGTTACAGTGACTTGTTTCCACTAAGACTCCAGTCGATGTTTGCAGTTTGGGAAATTATTAAAATGATGGGATCCTTCAATTGATTTTCCTTTTAATTTTGCCATATGCAGTTTTAGCTTTTCTCAATTTAACTTTTTGATTATTTCTTGCAGTATTTATTTATTTCTTGGAAGGAAAAAAATTCTCAGTGAATCAAAGACTTGGTAAGGATGTAGACAAAGGGAGGGATTAAAATGTTCCAACAGAGAGCAGGGAGCTCTGTCTTCAGAGTACTATTACCATCAGAATTCCTACTAAATGATCTCCAAGAACAGAGACAGGACCAGAGTGACCCAGGAGGCAATTTAATCTGAAAATGAAAAAAAAAAATCTAACAACTAAAATGATCCCAGTCAAAATGGATTTGCAAAAAATATATGTGGGTAAAAATTTGTTGGAAATTCCATTCAAATTTTTTAGCTTTTCTTTCAAAAGTACCTATCAAGCAGTACTTTGCTTATCAATTTACAGTCCACTTCACTTAAAATTATGGTTTTCAGAGCAACATGCATTTGAAACAATTCAGGTCCAAGCTCACTCCTGGGGAGACAGATGAAGCTGTTTTCTCGAGGTTTCTAAGTGAATAAAATTTACATTCTACCTGCTGTCTTCAAACCTGCTTCCCAGCACTGTTAAATACCTCTGAATGAAAACATGGCTCCACGATGGTGTAAGTCAGGTGACTTAGCAGAGAGGAGCCTATCAATCAAAAGACATGGATGCAACAAAGGGTGGGAAGCTACCTCGAGAAGAGATGGGTCATCTAATTATCTGAATCTTCCTTCCAACCTAAGGAATGTGCAGCGCTACATCCCTCGTCCAGCTCTACTGACCTCTGAAGCCGGAGCCGATTCCTCAGAAGGAGCTCCATTCATAGTCAAGCACGCATGCTCCTCCTCGAACCTAAGGTTACTCGCTTTGGAAAACAGGTCTGGAAACTCATAGATTCTCAAATTACGTGTGTGTTTTCCCTCGAAGGCAGTAACATATGGAGCAATAATTACAGCAAGAGTTTCTTCTGTCATTACCATATTTTAATGTTTTTCACATAGAATATTCATTTTTTTAAAATGGCCTAAACTCAATGTTTTCCTTCTAAATAGCAACCTTTGCTGAGTTTTTATGCACATGGGCTTCAGTTAATCAGCCTAATCCAGCTCTTAGCAAAATGATGCTCACAAAAGCTCTGTCTGGTGGCTGTCTGGTGATGAAGCTATCTAATTTGACGGTCTCATTGTCCTTTATAACTACTCTTGGAGTCTGTGACATTATTTTCCTCTTTCTGTCCTTACTCTTCTTTCCTCTTCCCCTTCCTTTGGTTTTCTTCTTCTTTTTTTCTACCTACTTTCTGTTCTCTCACCTTCCTCCCCTCTTTCTGCTAAGACACATAGCAGGCTATTATATTCTTCCAAAGATTACTTTTACGTATAAACTAGAAAAAAAATATGTGAACTCTGTGCTTCTAGCATTCTAAATTTGGGTGACTTTTCCCTAAGAACTACTATGTCTGTATCTTTTCTGTAAGAAGTTTGGGATCAAAAAGCAAGAGCTGCCCATCCACTTCTCCCACTACGTTGTGTTATCCTTTCTTAGCCACCCCCTTAGCTTCTTTGATGGTTTCTTTGTGTCGCTGACTTGGTGCTATTGATACTAACCAATGTGCTGTTCATCAGCTTCCACTCAGAAAGCATCTCTTGTCTTTATCTCCTGCCAGACAGCATCAGAAACTCCATATAGACCTTGATTCTTTAATGGTAATGCCATTTCAGTGAGCTGACCTCACTACACGCTTTCTACCTTGGGAAACTGAATTTTACTGTAACGAATGTGAAACAATGTCTTTTCACTCCAATGTAAATATTCTCAATTCAGAACAAACCTTTCCCAACCATTTGAATGTTTCTCAAAGAGAGCTGGCCATCTCATACCTTTCCTGGTAGAGTTCTGTTTCTCAGGCAAGTCTCCGTGGAACGTAAAATCATGCCAGGAAGTTTGGTAAGGTAGAGCAGGAGACTCGGTGGGCACACACCTGAAGCTTAGGTGACTCCCAGCTCCCTCCCAGACTCCTGACTTGGAACACATGCCATGCTTCTCACGTAAAAGAGACGTGGACTTGTCGCAGGCCAGGAGACCCCAAATGAACTCCAGTTTCCCACATTTCAGACTGAGTTTTCCCACCCGCTAAAACGGTGCCTCAGCGTTCCCTACAGCCAAGTTCCTGCCCAGTTGGCAGTGTGGAATAAGCACAGAGCAGACCCAGTTGGCAGAGCAGACTCGAGCCTACAACTCTACAAGTCTAAAAATCTCTGGTTGAAGTGGTCCTCTGCCTCAGCCTCCTGAATAGCTGAGATAACAGACATGCCAATTGCACCTTTCACTTTATTTATTTATTTATTTATTTATTTATTTATTTATTTATTTAAATTTATTTCTAGTAGAATACTTTGCACATGCAGTATCCAAATATCCATTTGGTTGTTTCTATGGTCTCGAGCGTACAGGCAGTGTCAAAATAGATGCCATACACAATTTATGGACTGATTCGTGTTTAAATAGTTGCAGACAATACACAACTTTACATAAATATATTATTTATCTAATGAATGAACATAACATATGGTTAGTTACAGAAATCATTACTTGTAACTATTTCTAGGAAATAGATCATTTTCCCAAATGCACTTTGTCTTTGCTTTCTTTGGTTCTTTGTGCTTAATGTTAAAAATCCGAGTCCCTGGAAGGACTTCGTTATTGGGTTCAATATGCATACCTGTGTACTTTTCCCCCCTCTGAAGTTCCAGACAAAGGAATAAATATAGACAAAACCACAGTAGCAATTGAGTTAACATATTTGTTTATAATCTGAGCTCCTGAGCCCTGCTTCCCCCTGGGTGACTTTAAGAGTAGCTGGGTATAAGTAGACCTGGCAAGTACCCTGCTTTGCTCATGCGTTTCTCTTAGCAATCACTGTGCTGTCCAGCCAACAGTTGGCTGCGCCAGGCTGCTGCCCTTCAGTGGGGCTTAACTGGTGCGGCCTTCCTTCTGTGTGGTTCTGCCATAGTGAATTATGAAAGGGAGACAGGCAACTCTTCAACACTGGGCTCTACTATGACTAGATGAGCCAACAGAGATGTCTCCTAGATACATGTCAGGATAAGAAGCAGGTCTGAGAGGTGTGACTGAAATACAAGATGTCATCCTCCTGCTCAGGCTCAGATCTTTCCATGTATCATTTGTTTTATACCCTCTGTTTTCTTTCTTTGGTCTCATGACCTTCCCGGTCATAGCTTCCATTCACCTTTTATAAACCTTATACATTTTTTTAAATTAACACACAAAGCAACCGATTTCCTTATGTAATATTTTATACATAGATTTTATTGCTCCACTTCACCTCCCTCTCCCCCATTTCCCTACCTATCTTCTCCTCCTCACCCTTACACCCTCAGTATTCCCCTATTTTTTGACTCTCCCGAATTTGCTTAAAGCTTGTTCTATCCCCTAATGTTGTTTCCTAGCTTCTGCTTGTGTGCATCCATGCATAAATAAACATAAAAATTAGAATCTGTGATGAGAGAGAACATGTGGCCTTCATCTTCCAGAGCCTGCAGTCCTTTGTTCTTGGTATCTCTTTTACTGGTGTCTCCAGCCCTTGATCTTCTGGTTTCTCCTGCAGTTTTGTTCTTATTGTAAGCACTCTGATGGGTAACTACTTAATCTAATTGTGTTCCAGTCCCCTGTCTCCTAACTGTAAAACTTAACCCACCTCAGTAGCTCATGGAGTTGGAATTAAGGGCCTCCAAATGCTTGAACTTAGAGACTATGTGTGCAGACCCTTTTGTTAACCTATTAAAATTCTTTAATTTATGTATGGGTAGATAGCAACTTAGCAATATTAGCTTGCTCAAAGTCATTTTTAAGTGGTAGAGGCGTGGTTTGAAGCTAGTTCTGAATTCTCTACCATTCCCTCCTGCTACTGTTACATGTCAAACATTTTAGGTGGAGTTCATTGCCAGCACAGAGCCCTTTATTCAGGGCAGCCTTCATTACTGCTCTGTATTCCTTTTCCTTTTCTGACTTCCTATTTTGTTCACATTCAGCTGTGGCTCAACTTGCCAGCTTCCTTTTCTGTTGATCTTTGCAGATGACTACAAGATTTGCAGCTTGAATGACAATGACTGATGCCATCTCCACTCATGTCACTCTCAAGTGTTGGGCCTGTGAGCAGCCAGTGATTAATACATCTTCTACAGCACTCACCACAAATCCTTCATGTGGGCTACAGTGGTCAGCTCACTCCCAGTCACCCAGTTACACATGGAAAAGGAGATTCACTGCCTGGTCACATGAGTTTTCATTTAGGCAAGAAGTTCTAAGATTCTCTCGTGGTTCATGTTATGTGATCTAAGAACACCAAGTGACTCCTTCCTGGCGGAGTCCACACTTCTGTCCTCATTGCAAATTGCTGTTTATCAGATTAGAGAAGAAATTGGCAGTTGTATAGTTTTTTTCTAAAAATCAAGGTACAGTTAGTAACATTTTGTTGTTGTTTTCTTGCTATTCTCTGCTCTTTATACTTTAATCTCTTACCAAATCCACTAAAAAAATAATGTTCTGGTTTAACGTGTGCCAGTCTCAGCTTAGGTAAATCTGATGACATTGTCTGTGATGGTAACTTTTCCTGGCAATAGACACTGAGTTCTCTGTGGAGTCATTCCAGACATGTAAAACAAGCAGCCGTTAACACTGAACCAGGAACTGGAGAGATGGCTCAAAAGTTAATAGCTAGTACTGTTCTTGCAGAGGACTGCAGTTTGGTTCCCAGCAACTGTGCTGAATGGCTGCCTTTGACTTCAGCTCCAATGGATCCAATGCCCTCTCTGGCATCAATCAGCACCTGTACTCATGTGCACACAACCATACATACACACAATAAGTGTACATAATTGAAAATAAAGTAAATCTCAAACAAAATAAACCAAACAACAACAAAAACAGCAACACACATGGAGCAGGGCAGTGGCATGATCCTGACACTTTTATCCTTTCATTATGCAGATGTGAAAATGGGACTCAGAGACCTGCCCAACCTCATATTACAGATAGTTCCATCTGGGGCTCTGACTCAGGTAACTTGTCTCAACAATCTGGCCTCTACCTGCTTTTTTTTTTTTAAATCATGGTGCCTTGGAAACGGAATTCGGAGATTGGTATTTTTAATAACAGAAAACAGTAAAACTTTTGGTTTCAGCAGACACTCCTCAGATTCTTTCTGTAATGACTCTTTGGGTGCTCCTACCCTAGGGATCAGGGTCTAGGTGGAGTATTTTTATCTGTTTTTCACCAAGACCCTAAACACATTGAACACATCAAGTTGAATGACAGCAGGGATTTTCCACATTGATAAAAGAACTAAAGAAACTGGAAGAGTCTTTCCATGACCCAGACTTTTTTATTTTATTTTTAATGACATTTGATTTTTCCATGAATAGCTCCATGGAAACAGTGAAACCCATTTTGACTGTTGTGCTAGCTTGCAGCTGACCATTGAGTCAACTCAGAATTTTAATCTAAATCACTTTCAACATGAGCTGTATAAGCATTACACTCTGATGATAGGCAAGAGGCATCTTAAATTATCCCTGATTACAGCATCCCAGGGGCCTCAGACATCATATATTTCAGCTCAAATTAGAAATTCCCTTGCTGATTCTATATATGGTTTTAAATGGAATCCATTTTTCTGTCTTTACTTAGAGGATATCTCTACCATAGAGGATTGATGTGGCCCATAAAGAGGTACTCACTTAACTACTGGACTTAGCAGTTAGTACCACTGTTAAATAAAGAGAGTTGTCATAATTAGGATTTCTATTGCTGGGATGAAACACCATGACCAGAAAGCACATTGTGGAGGAAAGGGGTTATTTGGCTTACAGTTCCATATCACAGTTCATAATCCAAGGAAGTCAGAAGAGGAACTCAGGCAGGGCTGCAATCTGGAAGCAGAGGATGATACAGAGGCCTTGGAAGGCTCTTGCTTCCTCTGCCTTGCTCACCCTGTTTTCTTGTAGAACCCAGGATCACAGGTCCAGGAATGGCAATACCCACAATGGACTGCCCCACACCCATCAATCACTACTTACAAAAAAATGCCTTACATCTGGATTTTAAGGAGGCATTTTTGTCTCAGAGAACTAGCTTATATCAAGCTGACATGAGACTAGCCAGCACAAGAGCCTTTGTGCTTATCTGAAATGCTTCAGGAAATGACAAACAAATATGAACAAACAAAAAAATTAACAGGGCATGTCTGTTGAAAGGAGTGTGTTAATTACTTTTCTATTGTTGTGATAAAACATCATGCACAAGCAACTTATAGTAAGATAAAGTTTATTTTGGTTTACCATTTGAGAGGGTTAAAATTGGTGATTATGGAATGTAGGCAGCAGGCAGCAGGTATTGTGGCTGAAGCAGGGAACTGAGAGCTTACCTTATGAATTGTAAGCAGAAAGCAGAAAAAAAAAAGGACCTGAAATGGTGTCAATCTTGAAACTTGAAAAGCACTTCCGCCCTCCAGCAAGATCACACCTCCTAAACCTGAAAAAACACTGTCACCAACTGGGGATCAAGTGTCCAAATGCCTGAGACTATGTGGGTATCTCATTCAAACTACAAAGAACTTGATTGTTGGGGATGTTTCTCCAGTGATAGAACACCAGAGCAGCATGATTAAGACCTTTGGTTCCCCTTCCACCATGAAAATAAATAATATTAGCAAAGGACAATAAAATTTCATCAGAAAGGAAGGATGGCATATGATTCTGGTACTCTGTAGGTAGAAGCAGAAGGATCTTGAGTTCAAGGCCTATCTCAGCTCTATAGTCCATGGTCAGTCTACATTGCATAGAGAGATACTGCCTGAAAAGATCAGGGCTTCCTCATGACTAGTATCATTCAGGTACTAGAAAATTCATCTTTGTACCTTTTACTCTAAGTCTTCAAAATAAGAAATTCCACATCTTAGTGTCATGAAAGCTTGTAAGTTGAGCACTTTAAAGCACAGGGCAAAGAATGTTTGAAACTTTGAGAGAATCAAAGCATACTTAAGATGAGAAACATTAACACCCAAAGTCTTTTCCCTCAGAAGGCTGGTATGTGGTCAATTTCTGCAGTAGGATAGAAGTCCATTTTGTCTTGCACATACGTCTCTATTTGATGAATATAGGAGTTTTACAAATAGCATAGTTGCCAAAAGAACATGCATAATTTACAGGAAATCAAATGTATATTTATACACATATGTGTGTATGTAAAACCACACATGTAGCTTTTGCTGGATAGAAAATGCCTAAAGGGTATGTGAGTTTGTAAATGCTAACAATTATGTGGACATTTAAATTTTGAAAATATTTTTAACTATTTTTGCTATTTAAAACAGTCTTTCTATGTAGGCTTGGGTGTCCTCGAACTCTTTATGTAAACTAACCTGGCCTTAAACTCATAGAGATACACCTACCTCTCCTTTGAAAGCACTGGAATTAAAAGCATGTACCATCCATCACCCTGCTCAATTTAATTTTTCCAAAAATAAGTAATATTAAATTGTTAAATTCTTACATGGGTCAGCTTATAAAACTGATAGTTTCAAGGCTTGGCTCATTCATTATAATTTGTATTTCATATTAAATCTAAAATGCATAATGTTTTATCTCTGTGCTTTTAGATGTTATCAACTTCTTTATCAAAGTGTGTTCAATTTTCAGTAACTATGCACTTTGAAAACAATTATATTTTAATTTTAAGGTATAAATGTTTATGTTTAGTAGAACCCAAATTATGTGTAGAAACTGATAATATAATATTGAGTAATTATAGTAAAATAAGGATGAATGTATATCATAAGTTTACTTTGTTAATAAACTATACATACCCTCAAAAGTGAATTTAGAAAGAATTAAATTTGGCAGTTTTTAATACTTCAGTCATAGTGTTTATTCATCAAAAGGTCTCTATTGGGGCTGCCTTGGTAATTGTTCTAGTGAAGAGACATAATGACCAAGGAACTCGTATAAAAAGGATTATTTCACTGGGAACTTACAGTTCTAGAGAATTGGCCAATGTTCATCATGCCAGGAAGCAGACAGAGATGGGTCTGGAGCAGTAGTTAAGAGTTTTACACTCTGATCCATAAGGAACAGGCAGAGAAAGAGACACCTGACTTGGTCTCAAAGCCAACTTCCATTGATGCATCTCCTCCAACAAAGCCATACTTCTTAACTGTGGTGGTTTGAATAAAAATGTCCCATATAGAGTCATAGAGAGTAACATTATTAGAAGGTGTAGCTTGTTACTTGAGGATGGATTTTTCAAGGTAGGTAGGTGTCTGGGCACATATTACTGTTGTTCATTTATAAATTCTTAATGTTGGAATCTGAGGCAAGAGGATTCTGGCTGAACTCTTATTTGCTCTGCGGTATGTAGCCTCCTGAGAGGATTAACCTGATGGCTGCAGTCTGCTCTTTAGTAAACTCACCATCACAGTCTCTCGGACGGACACAGGACTGATGCTGCATGCACTAGTGCTTTTTAAGTGGTGAAACGGGACCCCAACACTTCCGTTTGTTCTGTTTAGCCTCACTAACCACCTAAAATGCTTTAAAAACATTGAATGAAAAACCCATTTTCATATAATTTCACAGCGTAGAATCTTCAGCTCAGAAGAAAGCTTTTGGAAAACACACACAACTTAAATGCTCTCCCTCCTGAGCTGTTGAAGGCAGCCCATTTTCATCTCAACTAGCTTGCTGTTGGAGAGCTGAAATGTTCCCGTTGTTCTAGCTTTGTAATGGGCCCTCTCAGAGACATCGTTACTGCTCTACTCATTTGATTGTTTTTCTTGCTTGCCTCTGAAATTGAGATAATTCTGAAAGAATTGAAACACAAAGACACTTCCATCTCTTGTGAGCCTTACTCTCTTAAAAACAAAACAAACAGAACAGAACTTAGCTGAACACCAGCTTTTTCTCTCTGACCTTACATTTTCCAAATGTATAGCCAACAAATAAACTTCCTAATGTATGAATTCCACACAGACATTATAACATGCTCTTATTTTTTTTCTTATTTCCCAATTCACTTATTTTTCTGCATTTGTTACAACACCAGAATAACAGCTTCCCTCTTTGCTTTCTTCAGTACGATGACCTACAGAATTGTCAGGTACTGGACCTTTAACACAACAAGGCCAGTGGTTCCCTTCTTAACACCCATACATGCACAAGTAACTGCTTGAGTGACTTACTAAAGTAATGTTTAATTTTTATTTTATATTACTATGAAGTCACCTTTACCTTAATTTACCAAATGTCCTGGACAATGAAAATTGGCTTTAGTAAGAGCAAGTGCTTACATGGTCAGTTAGGACATTTTTAAATAGTCATTCTATTAACATTTCTCCCATAATACGGAAACATCTCTTTCTTTTTTTTTTCCCTCTGCACGGAGCATTGCATCCAAAGATCTGCAAAGGAATAAAGAAAACTACAATTATCCTGTGGAGCTGACAGTGTGTGTCCACAACATTAGCTGTGTGGAGTAGCAGGGTGGCATTTCAGAGAATGATGAGCATGGGTGCTATCCCTTCTTCCTCCTGCCTCCACACCACGTTCTCAAGTGATGGATCATTTCAAGTCAAAAGTAAACACTGTTGAGTTTCTATATCCAACTTAGGGCTGTACTAGAATTAATTACACCCTTTGCTACTTTGCAAAGGATTGCCACATTTAAATTCTAATAAACAAGCATGAAAAGATTTTATTCATGCTGTTTCTAAGAAATTAGAACACAGTAGTATTGTTTAGCAAGGTAGGTGTTATACTATTGTGTTGTTTATAGGAAAGTGAATCAAGAGAGCGTGAGAGGGGCTGGAGCCAGCTACTATTCTGAATGCTCCAAGGACTATCCTCTCTTAAGATGGATCGCCTAATTTTACAAACCTTAATCTTTTTCTTAATGTTTACATATGCCAATACTATCCTTTACAATATCTACATGTGCCTTATTTATGTTTTATTTGAGTTGGTTTAGTCTCCAGGGTAGTCTGACAGTGTTAATACCTTGAGGGAAATAAGCAGAGTAGAAGACTACAGAGTGCCCTCGGGAGCTGCTGGAGAGCAGGTTGCTGAGCTGGGGTTGTCCTGAAGAGAGAGGCTATCAGAGAGCAGGACCTTTAGGGAGTAGGATTGCTGGGGAACAAAGATAATGGTAGAGCAGGCAGCTGGGGAAGCAGAGCTACTAAAGGGTAGCCACGTAGCGGGGCAGGGTATAGAAGTGGACTAATTAGGAGGTGAGTCTGTGGAGGAGAGGGCTGGTGAGAAGTGGGCATGTGAATGAATGAGCTTGTAGAGAACAGGGAGGCTAAGGTGAACACTATGGATGTGGACAGCGTACCATGGGGGGTTGGGATCTTTTAACATTGGATCACCTATTTTTGTATTATGATGGCTCAGCTAGGATTAGAGGCCTGTGCCCATATTTTATGTAGTTAATAACAAAGAAACGATTCATATTAACTAACTGGTGAAGAATTAATTCAACAACTCAAGGGAATTATTCTGTTCTGCATGCTGGTAGTCACAGGATCAGCTGTATCTGATTCTCTTTATGTCTATGTTCTCTCTGTCTCTCTCATTTTTATGTGTGTATTTATGGCTCGAAATACATTATTGTGGTCCGAGTGACTCAAGGTGTGTCTTGAACTTCTGGCATCATCTTCTCTGTTCTGTCACTTCTTTGGATAAGATGGCAGAGTACCAGGCTACTTCAACTCAGCTGCTTCAAAACGATATGCTAAGTACAAGCTCCCAAGTTCTAGCTTGGGGGCTGCAAATATGTGTTAGCAGCAGGTGAATTTGCAAATACAGAATCCATAAATAAGGATGATTCAGA
The DNA here is from genome assembly GCF_004785775.1 of Grammomys surdaster. NCBI lineage: Eukaryota > Metazoa > Chordata > Mammalia > Rodentia > Muridae > Grammomys > Grammomys surdaster. Next base: position 10,352,622 of record NW_021604688.1, on the reverse strand, counting down.
GGCTGCATTTTTTTTTTTACATTTCTTTAGATGCCCTAACATGGGAATTCAGTCTTCTGTCAGTCATAATTATTTCATAATGTTTTCCTGAAAGAATGATTCAAAAAGGTTCCCAATAGAAGAGAATAAGGTTGAAGGCTGGGGAAATGGCTTACTAAGTCATGTGATTCCTCTGTAAGCATGGGCCTCAATTTGATCCTTAGCATTTTCATGAAAAGCTGGTCCTGGCAGCTTCTGTAACCAAGGTGATTCCAGGGATGGAGACAACAAGAACCTGGGGACTCAGTAACTAGCTAGTCCAGCTAATCAGTGAGCTCTAGGTTCAGTGAGAGACCTTGTTCCCTGGCATGAAAGTGAAGACTAATTAAGGAAGACATCTTTAGCATGCACAGGTGAGTGCAACTGTTTAAGCATATACATACATATGCATATACTACACACACACATGCACACACACACAAAGACACACACTCTCTCTCTCTCTCTCTCTC
>NW_021604688.1:10290037-10351731 GCF_004785775.1 Grammomys surdaster | reverse complement strand
AGAGGGAGAGGGAGAGGGAGAGGGAGAGGGAGAGGGAGAGGGAGAGGAGAGAGAAGAGGAACAAGAGATTTGCTTATTTTCTTTGTACTGTTTCTTTCAGGGATGGGTAGGCAGATTTGGAGGTGTTGCAAAGTTAACTCTAGAGACAGACAGTCTAGCCAAAACCCTCACACATTCATCTGGATGACACTGATACTCACTTCTCTCTCTTATAAAACGAGGCATAAAATAGTGAATTACTACATAGATTAAGTGAGTTAATACCACAAAGCACTTTGAAAGTATCTGGCGTGTAATGTCATATAGATCTTTGAATAAAACAACAATAACAATAACCAATACCACATTCTACATGCCAACAAAAATGCATTAAAATATTATCTTTGTACGTTTTTGTGTTTGTGTGTTTATTGTAGATAAAAGCAACTATACTGCCTTCTTTATAAGGTCAGTGGAAAAATACAATGAAAGCTTGGTTGAAAGCATAACATAAAGAAATGCAAAACATCACTATATCTCTTTTGTATACAAGTCTGGCCATTTCTAGGACTAAGTTGTGGCTTCTGCACAGTCTCTAGCCTCACTCCAAGACTGGCTCTTTGTGTTCCCCTAGAACATGGACAGGTAGCAATTTTATTGTGACTTTCTCATGCTTAATGTCATTGAGAGAGCTGACAGAACTCACTGCCTCACTGCCAGGAAATAGCCGTTTAGGGGAGAGCTGTGTACATTTCTCCCCTCTTGCACCAATCCACAGGTTATAACTTCAGATAGAAACGAGACCCCTGAGTTCATGCTAGAAATGGGGGAAAAGTAAGAAATGATAGGCTGTCAGGTTTTTCTGAGAAGGTGCAAGGCAGCAGAAGCAGAAATCAAGGCTGAGCTCTGCACAGAAGGCTGGGTGGCATTCGGATATTACCTACGTCTACCTTAATGATTCCATTTAAGCTGTCATTTTCTGCATTTTACCTTGCAGCATTCAAAAGCAACTATACTTACGTGTTCACAGCCAACGCACTGTCAGCATTTGAAAAGGAGTGAGAAAGGAAGGAAAATGGTATACGATGGATTTCAAAAAATAGTTTCCTTGTAGAAAATTAACGGTAATTTTGATATCACTCTTCAAGAGAAATAAACTTTCTTTGGAGATTATACAAAACGCTGGCATTGAGCAAAAAGGAGAGAAGATACAAGCACACGTATGAGAAAGAAAGAAAAAGAAGGAGGGAAGGAAAAACGGATGGGACACACACACACACACACACACACACACACACACAACTTGTTAATTTTTCATACCTTTGCTAGCTCATGAGACCCTGTTAAACTCTTCAGTATTGACTGCAGGAAGGCTGCGAATGATGTCATTCTGCCTCTACTCACTGTGTGAGTCTGCCTGAGAGTGGTGTAACACAGACGCTCGCTCCCTTTACTCCTGAGACTTGGCTTAGCTTCATTTAGAAAGATGGTAACAAGGGTGTTTGTGTCCAAATGACATCAGGAAGGTCTCAAGAACGTTCATAGCTACTTTTAAAAAGCCTAGTGACTTGTAACCTAGAAATGCAAACTACTTTTAGTGTGGTAATTTTGAGATAGCTGACCAGAATCAATTACTAAAATTTTTTCCTTAAATTGGCTTCATTTCTCAAGTTCCAGCAGAAGTCCTCTTCGCACTTCCCAAGGCAATCTTGTGTGAGAGTTCCTGTGGTTTGTGCTCCCCTGACTGCTACTCTTCTCATGGAGCACTAACCATGAGCTGTTTGGTTCTGTAATGATGTGTCTGTAGATCAACAACTTTTGAGCATAAGCAGTCCTCATCTTCATCAAAGCAGCTGTTGACTGTTGAGATTACCTCGTGGAAGACAGAAAGATGGGAGCATCATTAGATTAGAGACTGGTGATTCTATCCATGTTCTTTAACATCTTCCCACCAGCCCTACGTAATTCTGCTCTAGTTAAATATGACCTCAAGGTCGTGGGAAAGTTAACCAAAGTGGTATTCATTCTATACAGCTAAGAAGTTGTTATCCATGCTTGGTGAACATTCCAGGTGGGGCAGCTGCTTTGGGGTCACCTACAGTCATGGAAGTAACCTCTCTACTCTAGCTATGTTATAGATGCAATAAGCACATTATTTTCCCAAACTAGACTTTGATGAAATCATATTTTGGCTTGTCGTTGAAGCGCTTTAAGGAGTGTGTAGAAATTTATTTGTACCTCTCTAAGGAAAGTGTTCTCAAAACAAATGTGCATTTTCCTCTCTTTTTTCCATTTTTTGTTTTTTGGCAAATTTCATCCATGAGTATTGTGTTTGAATCATTTCACCTTTCCCTCTCCTTCATACAACTCCCCTGGTGCCCTTCCCCAACTTTCTTTCCAATTCATGACTTGTTTGTAAAATTATTATTGCTAAATGTATATAGAGATATAGATGTATAGAAACGGCCTGCTGAGGTCGTTTAGTACAGCTCATACGTACATGTGTTTGGGTCTAAGTGCTTGGCATTGGATGACACATACTAGGGGGCTCAGTCCTGGAGCAGACTGCCTCTTCCTCTCTCAGCAGCCATCGAGTGCCTGTAGCTCTTCGTCTATGGGTGGGGCTTTATGGGATTTCCCCCATCTACGCTGACATGTCAGCTGGTGTTGTTATTATTTGCATCTTAGTTAAGAGACCGTACTTTTGATATTTCATAGAGGAAGTTTCCCTGTCACATCTCAAAGACACTGTCTCACAGAAGATGTCCTCTGTCTCTTAGAATATTTTCACCACTTTGTCCAAGATGTTCCCTGAACCTTATGCGTAGGAGTTGTGTTGTACAAATATCAGCTGGGACTGGATCCCTATGATTAGTTCTCTGCATTTTGACAAGTTGTAGCTTTCTTACGATGGTCTCTATCTGTTATAAAGGTTAATTTTATTATAAAAATGATAATACTAATACTAATACTAATAACAACTTGTGCATGAGCACATGCTTGCCAAAGCATCTGTGTAGGATGAATATGAGTCCCACCCACTTTATAGACCAATATTTATTTACTCTCCTGAACTTCCTCTTTCTGTCCCACCTGTTAATAGGCTCTATCTACTAAAGCATTGAAAATCCATTCAAACTCATAATGTTAATGTTCTGGGTGGAATATGACTTGACTGTCTCCAAGATTTTTGTGTTGGTGTTCACTCTTGTTACTAAGTATGGAGATGATGGTGATTTCATTCTGGTATGGTATTTTGAGTCAGGTGTTTGGGAAGCAGTTAGGATTAGATGTCTTCCTCATGAGTGTTGAGTTCTTATGATTGACTCTTGATGGCTTTACAAGGGAAAGAAGGAAGGAGGGATGGAGAGAAGAGAGAACAGGGAAGAAGGGAGGGACAGTGAATGCACAGAGATATGAAATGTCCTCTCTTTCACTTCAGAACTCTGTCTGGAAGGCAGCCGCCATCTGATGCAGCCTTGCAACCTGGTGCGAGACCTATAAACCAAAACGAATCAATTTTCTTTAAAACTTACTCGGTCTGTGGTACTATAATACCAAATAGTACATGTAGCAAACTGAATAAACATGAGATGATTGTTCAAAGGATTGTGACTTCATGGAAGGAACACTGGCATGCCACTCAGCAGGCCTTGCTCATCTACTTCGGATTGTCTACCATGAGTTTCTTTTGCAGAGGTAGCAATGAAGCCATCTTTATGAGACCACAGAGTCTGCTTACACAAAGTGGGACTTCATAAGTCTCTTTTTAATAAACAGATGCAATAATGTATTAATAAACATAGTCAGCATGCTTGAGTAATTCTCATGGTCCCCTTAGGTCTCCTGCCACCCTGGGAATGGTGCTGAGTGTCCTTTTACTCTGAACATGTGAGTCAACACACTGATAATCTTCTTAAGAGAGACTGTGCTCTATCTTTTATTTGTATTTTGAGAAATGGATACTTTAAAGGAAAAGAAAATTAGATTTTCTGAAATAGCTTGTGGGTGGGAATGGCTATTTATGTTATTGCAAAGAGATTTGAATTTCTATAAAGTGGGGGGTGGGGCAGTGGGAATCCTGATATATGGAATCATTACAACATTAATTATTTTTTCCCTTAACTGATGAGAAATGGTCTTGTCTTAATTTGACATTGCCTTCAAGTGCTACACTGCATCTAGAATATGATTGGTATTCAATCATTGTTTTCTGAATTAATGATCAGGAACATAGAAGTGTCTGAAGTCCAGGCTAAGTGAATGCAGGTAGGAAGCATCAGGAAATATTTGACCAGGGATTCTGCTTCATATTTACCCTGGAATCCTTACAGGTAGGCTGTGAGAAGTAAGAAGGAGAAAGAAGAAGAGCTAAGATGTCTGCCAGGTAGATATGCCAAACACTGACTCTAATCCGTTCTTGGAACTCATAACACCAATAGCACACTTCTCTTCTGGTTCACCCTCTCTTCAGATCAGTGTTTTTGTTGTTTTGTTTTGTAGAGAGCAACAATGTTATGCAAGTAACTGTGTTAGTGACTGACTGCAGTTGTTTAAGCTTTCACAAATATTTAGCTTTATCAAGAAACTCAGATCAGAGAATACAATAGAAACCAAGGCAAGACTATAGAATGTTACTTTTTAGTTTTTTAATAACAAAACTCTCTCTATATTTTCTGAGTCAGATGATTTTCAAAGTTTGAAAGGATGGTTTAAATACAAATCAACACAGTGAATGGCTGATCTTGAAGCTCAGGGGAAAAGCATTTATAAACCAAGTATGGCCCTGTGTTCAATCCTGTGAACACACACAAAATGATTCAAATGGAAATATTTGAAAAATTAAGCACACTGGACTTATCTACTCTACGAATTTAGTATATAAAAATTCCATGTATATTTTCAAATTTCTCAGTGATATTTTCATGGTGCTTTTTATTTCCAAAAGATTATTTTCAGAGATTATCATCCTATGCAAAGTTGGGGATGTTATTAGAAGCCACTTCGAGATACTCCTTCTACATTTTTAAGGACAACAAATCGCAATCCTGAAGTCAAGATGGAATGGAAGAGAGAAGGTTTTAGTTCTTTTGTCCATTACACAATTTGTACAACATTAACCATTTTAAAGGGCAGGAATATCAGTACCACTTTGCTTTTAGCTAAACAAAAAAAGAATACAAGATAGGTATGTGAAACAATCATTGATATCAGACTGCTTCCTGGCACAGTGACCCTGATTGGTGAGATTGAAACAATGAATTCTCAGCTGTAATGTTACCCATAAGTCACATCTCTATTTTTCTCAAAAGCGTCAATACCATTAGTTGATGGTGTATATTCTGAAGTCAATAATTTCCTGATAAAAACCACAGGTAGCAGACTAGATGGATGTAGGCTTATCAAAGAGCAATGTTGTGCTTCCCACAAACACGTTGGATTGTTTGATAGGTATCAAAATCAGAATTTATGTATTTATTTTTTGCATAGTTCAAAGGAAATTTTAGCTAAATGTGTCAGAAACTCAGGAAGCTCAACTCACCACAGGTGGTTAACCATCAGGCATGCTCCTGGAGGATAGTCCTGACGGCTGGCCAGGCCATGGTCTACAGATGGAGAGAAGCCAGTAGGGGAGAGAGGCAGGTCAGAGGAGCAGAAGAGTATCAAAACCTGGAGAAACTCCAAAGAAAACCTCATCTCTCATTTCATACCTTTGCTGTATGCTGTCAGTCTCTCCCCAGAAAGCATTATTACTTTGTAGCACTCCACAGGAGTTGATGGGTATCCGCATGCTTCCCCCAGCTCACCACCTCGTGGATGGACTACTTCATTACAGACCACACTGCAGTTCTGCAGGCTTAATGGGCATAAATATAGCTACTCAAAGAGGGAGGCACTTTCCTGTCCACAAGGATATTACATCTGAGAGATGAAAGGAAAACCTGCTAATTGAGAATCGCACTTCAGTTTAATTACACAGATGCTAAAATAATGTAACTGAAGCTCCTTAAAAATATAATTATCCACTATGCAATGCTTGAGAGCATGCTTTATCTTCATGCCTTTAATGTACATGATCAAGAAAAAGCCAACAAAAGAATCATTCCTGGGTAATTTGGGAAACTGGGACATGTCTGGGTTTGAAAGATGTTTCAGAAAGCATCTTGCAGTTGGAAGGACTCATCAGAAGTATTTTGTGAGCAACTACACAGGAAATCCCTCTTTTTAACCTATAAGGTTTTCAAAGGCTCCTGGGTTTAAAATAAATAATGAATTTTGTGATGCTGTATAACTGCCTAATTTTCTTCTCCACCATCAGAGAGAGCAAGGATGTCTGTGTTTGGAAAGAGTGACATGCTGTTTTAATAGTGTGACTTGAAGATCTAGAAAGGTCTCATACAGTTTAGTATTCCTTCCACACATTCACTCTTCCCCCTTAAATCTCACCTGGTTTAAGTTATTATTAATGTCATACTGCCTTCTTATAAATTTTCCAAATCTTTTTCTGACAATGCTGTTCCCACAGAACAGTCCTGTGCCTTTCTCTTGTGTCTATGAATAGTGATACCCATGAGTTATAATGAGTATAGAATGCTTGCCAATGAGCTTCTGAGAAATGGCTACTTCTGCTGTTCTTAGAGTCTCAGATGGAAAACGTATCAGTCCACCAAAGGAGCACCAATAAAATTTGCTTCAATAGCAGTCTATATGTTAATAAAAAACTTCAGAGCTCAAATTCAGATTTGTAGAGGTTCAGAAACTTGTAGGCACTGGGAAAGGAGTAATGCCAGAAACATGGGTGGTGGGAAATAGAATGGACAGCATCAGCAAGGCAAAGGATAAAGTGGACTTGCTTGGTCATCCTTAGAGGTCCATTCTTAGACATTATTGGGCATTCCTAACGATGTATCCACCACCCTCTTCTGTCATTCCCACCAAAGCATTCAGAAACTTCTCACATCATTGCCAAGGCTTCAGAAAGGCATACAAACGTGGGGTGGAGTAGGTGTTGGGCTACTTTGCAGCTTATAAGAGTGGGATCCCCTGCACTGAAGACAATCCTCAGAAAGATTATTTGATGAATTCTCTTGACAGTCAATTTCACTGGCCTGATAAATGCTTAGGAAATGAATGAGGCATACTTCTATGTGCCTAAATGAGGGCATCTACACAGACAACTAACTGTAGGAGAAGGTCCACCAGAACGTAAGAGGAACTATACCATTGGCTGGGGTGCCAACTGGGAGAAAAGTAAGAAAAGGATAAAGCTGGGTAACCTGAGAATTTTATTCTGCTCTTCCTTTCTCTCATGGGCCCCATGTTCTCTCCACTCTTAGTAATAAAAACCTTTGAAATCATGATCCAAAGCAATTTTTTTCTTAATTTTTTTCTCAATCATCTTTCTACAGTGGCAATGAACACATAGAACAGTGGGTTAGTACTTGAACCCTAAAGTATGAGACCCTTGACTTTTTTTCAAGCCCAGGCACTAAAGTCTAGACACCTTGACCCTGATATAGATGCTACTTTCCAGTAGGTGTGATGCTTAGGAAAGCTCAGTTATCCACTCACCAGTTTCCAATTTCATGAAATAAAGTTGTGAATAGTACAAGCTCTGAGTAGCTGGGATAATTACATGAGACAACCCAAGAAACACATTTAGAAAAGAATCTGAATACTAACTTTTCTGTCTCCATGTGAATACTGAAAAACAAAACAACAAAGCAAACAAGCAAAAAAAAAAAAAACAACAACAAAAAAAACAAACCAAAACCAAATCAAACCAAACAAAAAACAGCTGGCATTTTAGCTCAGGCTAATTCTACTGACTGTAGTTCAGGATAGGGCACATTGCCAAACTGCACATACATTCAAATGCTTTAGGTGTGAAAACAGAGAAGGTAGGCTATAGCTTGCAGAACCTGGGAGAAGAAGAAGAAGAAAAAATAACCTGTGAAGTCTATAGAAGCTTACATTGTAAGTTCATCAATCAGCAGATCTATCTGCATGTGACACCCTTGATTTTTGAGCCGAAGCAAAGCATCCTAACTGATAAATGGGAATTATGACTGTACTGGGTAATCCCCAAGTCCTACAGCTGCAGATGTGCCTGTCTCTACATCTGGATGGAGCACAGCTCATTACCTCAGGACAGGTGGCTGCTGGGTACCTGGACATCTGCTAATAAAGCTGGCTCTGCCACAGCAGGTTCCAACTGACACTGATAGTTGCAGATAGTTGCAGTGTCAGTTGAGAGGGGGGAGATGATACACTGTATATTTTGAGTGAAATAAGATTACAGGGAAGCATCTTGTTTATTTGTTAACCAACATGAATAACCAACATTTATAATTGGTTTTCAATTGTTTTTTCTAATGATAAAATTAAGGAAAATTCAGCATGTATAAAATGTATACATATATGTATGTATGTAATATATATATGTAAAAATATATGTATATGTGTATATATTGACATTTGTTGAAAAATAAATAAAGAACTCCAATAACACATTTTAAGAGCTATAGTTGTAAGTTTGTTATAACAATATTCCTTTCCTATTGCTGCAGTTCAACAGAGAAATATCTAAGGAACTTCTCTCCCACAGTTTGATGTGTGTTTTCTAGTAATTAGCCAAGTGGAAGCCCATCCTTAAGGATAGATCGTGTACAATATTGTGGGAGGAGATGAAGATTAAGCAAGTCTGAGTTGATTCTTAGTTCATTCTCCCATTGTACTGTCACTTTCAAACCTTGAACAAATCGAATGTACTGCACCTGTTTTCTTAATTCTGACATGGGGATGTTGTGTTTACTTTTGGGTCTTTGTAGTGGAACTAAAGGACATAGTTTGTGTGGGGAATGAAACAGTATCTGGAGTTTGGTAGCTTTAATGTTGATCATTTATGATAGTAGCTTTTGCTGAGAATGCTAGGTGAATCCCACAGCCTGGTTGTACATCCCAACATCACTCTCCAGCAGGGCGAGAAAACTGTCATGAGCATCAATGCTGTTTCAAATATACCTCAGACCTGATCCTTCTCCCTTCTCCAATGTGTCACTCACATGAGGTCCCCACCACACCTCACCTCAGCACCGACCATACCCTACTAGCCAGATTCCTACCTACATTATCTCCATATCATACTTCCCTCCAGCATCAGAATCCTTTCATATTTAAATATTAATAGCCTATCCCCATGCTGAAGCTGTCTGGAACTCCCCATTACAAAAAAATACTGACAAGAACACATCTGTCGATAACCCAGGTGCACCTGTTTCTTAGCTAGCATCCTTCCCACTCTCCAGTTTGCACACTAAGCAAATTGCATTCTGAGCTACACCTATCCCCAGTCTTTATTGAGTCAGCCCACACAGTCCTTATTCTTCATGAAATTGTTCACAAACAACATTTACGTGTTTATTTCTGGGACTGATACCTTCTCCTTTCTTCCATAGACTTTAGAGTCAGTGTGAGCAAGATCTATATGTCTCTGGAAACACAACTGCTCGATACAAGCATGGAAATACAGGAAGCACTTAATTAGTGAGATAGGTTATCACATGTGATAATATTACAAACCAACCACTAATGACTACTCAGGCTATCCATTTTTCACTATTAAAAACAATTTGTGCTCTTAAAGCATTCTGATTTGTTCTTTCATAATCACAGTTTAATATGAATCTCATTGCTTTCTTTCTATTTTCCAGTTTGACCAACCTTTTATCATTTGCAGACATGGAGCAACCTTTTTCCTATGATTTCTAAATGTTACAAAATGTTCTTTTATACTGAAGGGTTAGTAGATTAGTAGAGACCTACTTAGTATTAAAGGATAACTCAGGTGTATAACTTGTAAATAAAAAAATATAGAAAGCTTAAGGTTATCAACCTGGCCACAAGTTAAATCATCGAAATGACTGACTGTTGAGATGTCCAAGTGAGTGAAAGTACCTGGTGACCAACAAGCCTTCCTGACCTTAATGACTTCTGAAGGTTTAATGGGCCAATACTGTTACATAAATTTCAACACGGAAAATTAAGAGGGATACAAATATTCACTTCATATGAAAGCCACCATTTTTGTTTGAACGTAGAATGCTTCCTACAGTCTCTTTTGTTGAATGTTTCCTCACTGGCAATGAGGTGAGGAGTCTGTGCTATAAAAGACTCCCACCACTATGATGCTAACCAAGCTATGGAACCAAACAAAAGGATGTAACTCCATACAACAAGGAGATTGAATACAGTCTCTCCCTTTATGTTGTTTATGTTAGGCATAATATTCCTGCTATGTGAAAGTTCACTAATGTGGCATCCTAAAACCTTAAAATCACTGGTATTTATTAAACATCTTGCTTAATACTAGCTTACTAGTATAAAGCAGAGCAATAAACAGCTTTGTTATTCAGTATGTTAACCAAAAGTGCAATGGTTGGTATTTAAAAATCATCCTTACGAAAGGCAGAAGAACACTTTGTAGCATAAACATTCCTTCCATGGTTGAGTTTGATTGCCTTAACAATGTCATGCTATTGAAAGCTGAGCGGAGGATGATGGGAACATCTGACTCTTCTGAGCCAAGATAAGATGTTTTCCTCTGGAAAGTAAGTCAAGCTTTTTCCTGCTCATGTCTCAGGCCAACATGATCAGAAGGACAAAACGAGGCTCTGCTATTCATAGTTGTTTCAGGATATGTGCTGAAAATGTTTCCCATTGTAAGTCTGTTCCTGCCCCCATTATAACATCTGCTGCAAGGCTGAGAACAAAAGAGAGTTTTGTCATGTCCCTCAATGCTTCTTCCCATTTCTCTTATAAATATATTACTCATATAAAAACAGGTGTGGGAGGAAGATTGAGAGGCACAGTCTGTGTGCACAGTTGTGCAGGGGAACACAGCATTGTCTTAGCCAAACCTCTGGAAATCGGTCTTCTTACAAATTCTTTATTTCTACCCTACATCACTCATTTTCAAGGGGTTTGGATAATCCTAACACAAACAACCCATGGGTTGACTATTTTTATTTTCTAGGTCACCCACAAGAAAGTGCCACAGACTAGGCATTTTAAAACAGCAGAAATACATTTTCTTTTAGTTTGAGGGATTAGAAATCTGAAGATCTCATGTCAGAGTGTTAGCAGGAACACATTTGCTCTGAAATCCAGATGGAATGCTTGATTGTCACGTTCAACTTCTGAGAGTCAGGGGCATGCCTGGGTGTTACTCAGCTCACAGACACATGATTCCAGGCTCTGGACTGTCTTCTACATGACCTTCTTTCATTCTCTACATCTGTATGCATGCATCCAAACTTATCTCTCATGCATCAATGTACAATTATGGGAAAAGAATACACTTATGTTATTTAAAACTCAGATTTGGGAAAAAAACAAAGAAAGAAGAAATAAAGAACACCAATGTTACTGGTCCACAGCCTCTGACATTCTGTGTGTGTGATGGTATGTTTTCTTTACTGGCGGGGGCAGGTGGATTCTGATATTTTGAGATGTTTCCTTTCTTCATTTTTCATCATTGCTTCGGGCATTACCTCCTCATGTGGTTCTTCCTATTTGTGAACATTTGAGGCCCCAATCACTAGAATCTTCCTATTACCTTTTAGTTTTTTCCATATAAAGATAACTATTCTCTTGAATGCATCATTTTATTATAGTAGGTGGACAATTTTTAAACTATATTTGTACTAATTCTTTGAGAATTTCTTACAGTGTATTTTGATCACATTTGCCACTACTTCTTCCTTTAATTCCTTCAAGATCTGTTGCATTTCCTACCTGCCCAATTTTGTGTCATAATTTTTATTTTTAATAACTTCCTGAGTCTAATTTCTGCTGCTCATATATTTAGAGGTACGGAGCCATAGACAAGACTGTGCTTGTTCTGCCAGAAAACAAACTCTTAAAAAATGATTCTCCCTCTTCTAGAAGCCATCAAATGTCAATAGCTTTTCTGTGAGCACTGGGGCTCACAGACCAGAGTGTTGACTAGTGTGATGCTGTGCAAGTTTTGTCCAGGCAACTGAAGCTGCTAGAAGCTCATGAAAGCAACAATCTGATCATGTTCAGAATACATTGTTTGGCTTTCCTGACCTCTGGCTTGTATTACTTTTCTCTCCCTTCATCTGTGATGGTCCTTAATCCTGGTGTATGTGTTTGTGTGTGTGTGTGTGTGTGTGTGTGTGTGTGTGTGTGTGTGTGAGAGAGAGAGAGAGAGAGTTGTTATGTCCCACTTGGGAATAATCATTCCAGTTACACTTATTCTTTGTACTTAACCAGTAGTGAGTCTCCGTATTAATAAAAAGAAGAACACATTTAGCAATAAGTATAAACACCATCCTTCTAATTACTTCCTCTCATGGAATAGGTCTAGTTGGTTATAGCTTTCCCTCTAACATAGACCATGGTGCAGGTGTTGTGGCTCCATGCTCTGGTATCAAACTCACTGCTATTTTTAGCCTAGCTTCCAAAACAATGTCTCAGGTTTCTGAGTTTGGTTACATCCAAACTACATTTCAAAAGTACCAATTTTCTTGCCAGAGTAAGGAATCCATGCCATAGGAAGTTAATCTTGCAATACCTACTGCCATTCACACACACTCTGTTAACTTCTTCTCTCCTGATTTCTAGAGATTTATATACAGAGAGAGGTACTGGGCTTTGCTCTAGGCGATTAGTCACAAAGTTAGGATGCTCAGTCTTTTCTCACTGTCTTCTTAAAGATGTGATCTGAATGCAGCTCATTCTTCTTATGTTTATATGGCTGTCTCACATACAGGGTTGGGGAGACACAGTTTATCAGTGAGTTCAAAAAGAGCAAATACATTTGCTGAGCAGCCAGAATGTATCTATCAGTCTACCCATTTGTTTCATTTATTGTGAAAGTAATTTTTTTTCTGTGTAAGTTTTGAGGAATAAAAACTAAGACAGACATATAGTGGGGGCTAAAGAGACCATAAGTAAACCACTCTTGATTCAATATAATCAGTGTTTACTCAACACCTGCCTCCTACCTAATTCTGTGTAAATGGTCCCAGGGTTCCCAGGGGCCTGCCAGTGCACTTAATAGAGAAGAAAGCTGGGTACTGTCCCATGATTACTACTCAAGGTTCTATTTCTTAATTCTAAGACAGTTTTAAGAGGTTAGGGAAACTTCTACACTAGATGGTCTATGTTATTCTCCAATTCACTAGGCTAATCACCTTGAGTTTAAGAAAAAAAGGCAAATGTTATGTATATAAATCTCTTGAAGGCTCAGCTCTCTCTCTTTCTTGTCCTGAGGAAGGTATAGCCATGTAGTGTCCAGGTCCTAGGGCATTGCTATAGACAAACGTCTCTCTGGTGGGTGTGGAACTAGAGAATGCCTGAGCACAGCATCCTCAGATTCCCCTAGTCTCCCTTTCCTTCCTGTTCCTGCAGAGCCAACTGCTTTGTTTTTCAAAGCCACTGGGAAGCTTCACACACAACCACTATTTAGCTCACAGATTCCAAAGATGATAGTCAGTGCCTCCTCATGCATGTTTGGATACTAATCTTCTGATGGAGAAAATCTGATTATTGGCATCCTTCTAGCAAATGGCCCCGTCCAAAATCAAACACCATCTGAGCTATTTAAAACCTAATGAAAAAGGCCTGAGAGTCCAGCAAACTCGAGTTCACGCTGATCTCCACTTGCTGAATACATAAAACAGCATGCTTATTAAGAGGCAGATTTGAGCCATTTGGGGTTGAGAACTTTGGTTTGCTGATTTTGAAAGAAAGAAAAGGAAAAAAAAAAAAGGAAAGAAAGAAACCAGGCAGCTGCCCTAGTTTCGAGCAGGACACAAGAGTATTTACTGAGCCCAGAGCCAGTCTGAGCTAATGGTTCTGAGTGCCTCTAATGGGCCTTGGGGTCAGGCAGGGCAGATTGTGGCAAGAGCAGAGGGGTGTCCGCATGAGAGCAGTGGTTGTCCTCAGGGGGGCTCATACAGCCTTCTTGTTCTTCTGTGGAGTATGTGTGCAGCTTCCAAAGCTCAAGAGCTTGGATCAATAGCTAAAAGTTTGGAGGCTTATGAAATCTTCCAAATTGGAGTGAGAACATCTCCCCGGGTATTCTGCAGTACTGGCAAGTGGAAATGAAACATCCGAGTGAAGGCAAAGCGTTCCCCAGACCTTCATCTTATTTCCACTCAGATGTAATCCAAAATTAACACTTGGTCCAGACACCCAGCCTATTAGCACAATGATGTTTCAGCTTCCCGGAGAAGGGCAGTGGCTGGGGGCCAGACATGCAGTGAGGGGCTCCCCCACTTGGAATTCTACCCTCGGTAACCCAACAAGAGAAGCACATTACCGTTTAATTATAATGACAGAACAGATGTGATAACAAGGTTGTCTTCTCTGGCTGCGTTCCTGATGTCACCACAAGGGTTTCCAGTTGTTGCTCTCTCTCATTTTGTGCTTCCTCATTAATCTCGCTTCTCCAGCTGCTTCCTGCTTGCCTCCCTGACTGTCTGTCTGCCTTTGTGTGACATGGTCATGGCATTTCAGAGATGCTGCATGGGCTGGGTTTCAGTATTGTTCCTGTAGGCCACCATGGCTCTCTTAGAGACCAGTAACTCCATCCTTACCAAATGAAAATGAAGGATGAGGGCCATGTCACATCCACAGAGGACATTTTATTCTGTGACCTGCTATGTGTATTCTTCCTCATCTGGTGACAGGACTCTGAGTCCTCTCCTTGTTCTCTTGTCTATTGTCTAAACTCTCCACCTCAATGCAATGATTTTAATTTATTTTCCGACACTCAGGCTGGTTAGATTCCAGCCTTAGGAAGAAACTCATAGATTCCTTAGATCTTTCTACAGAAAGTAAAACTCCACATGTCCTCTGATAATGGTGAGCTGTGGGGTAAATAGTTGATTGGGATAAAGTTGGGTAGAGATAGTTCACATAATTGTGCCTGAAGAGTAGGCGTGTGAACTCACTCATCTATGGTCTCTAGGTATGTAGTTCCTGGGACATCAGCCATGGAGTTCATTTGTAAATTCAAGACAAGAGTCCTGTCTTAGGGTTTTACTGCTGTGAACAGACACCAAGACTAAGGTAACTCTTAGACAACATTTAATTGGAGCTGGCTAACAGAATCAGAGGTTCAGTTCATTATCATCAAGGTGGGAGCATAACAGCATCCATGCAGACACGAGGCTGGAGGAGCTGAGAGTCCCAACTCTTGTTCCAAAGACAGCTAGGAGAAAACTGGCTTCCACGGAGCTAGAATGAGAGTCTTAAAGCCCATGCCGACAATGACAGACTTCCTCCAACAAAGTCACACCTACTCCAACAAGGCCACATTTTCTAATAGTGCCACTCCCTGAGCCAAGCATATTCAAACCATCACAAGTGGGTATGCAAGGTCTGTGGAGAGGCCTTGCATGTGTTACTCCTCTTTGTATCCTCACAATACAGAGGACATGCCAAGTTCTTTTATGAAAACCTTTTATCATAGTTTTTGGCAATTTTGTATGTACACTGTATCTTTCCTCACACCCACTCTCAGCTCCCTCTCCTACCCCAAAGCAGGTGAACCTCTCCTCCTCTCCTCCTCTGCTTTTGCTTGCTTGGTTTCTTTTTGGATATTATATACTGAACAGATTAGTTTTACCTGCTGTCCAGGCTTGCTGAGCCAGTTCCTCAGCGTAGGATTTAGAACCCAATTCTCAAATCATCTACTTGTGGATGATTATCAAGGCAGAGGTCTAACTCTTTTCAAATGTTTTCCCTTCCTACTTTTTAATGTTTCTATGGATGAATTAATTACTTCTTGTGCTCTCCTAGGCCTCCTTTATCCCTTGGGAGTTTATGTGACAGTGACTTATGCAGCCTTGGCCTAGTATTTGTTAGTATGTACCTCAGGTTGGCCTTCAACTCATGGTAATCCTTCTTACTCAGCCTTTGAGCACTGAAATTTTAGGTATGCACCTGACATACACCACCTTCCTAAATCATGCTTGTCAGGACCACAAGGAAGCATAGCATATCTACATAAAGTGGATTCTTGTGAGCTCGGAACTCTGGGAAGGTGAAGAACCATCTGAGAATCAGTAATGGACCTTTTGAGTGGCTAAAATGACCACTTCTCCAAAATCAACTCTATGTTGTATTTTGTTTTGACTAGACTAGAAGCAAGGGGGATAGCATAGATGAGGGCCAGACATTTATGTAGAGGCTATACTGATTACCCCTTTTGTGGAGCAATGTCTTGACTTATGCTATGAGTATAGTTAAGTTCTGAATGGAGAGAGATTTCTCTTGCTCACAGGATGAACACGGAGAAGAGCTGGGATTGTTCAGGGCTTGAATGTGAAATTTCTTCTTTAAATCCTCTGCCAGCTCCTTAAGCAGTTGTTCCCAGCAGGCACACTGGGATGCAATACTGTCCATCTGATTCCAGCTGTGTTCTTGATTAACCTCAACTGATCAATGGAGAATACCCATACCAGAAGTCATTCCTCACAGCTGTGTGTTTAGGTGTATTGGAAGGAAACATGATTATACATAAAGTACAAGAAGTTACAGAGTTCTATGGAGATGAAAGCAAGAACAAGAACTTCAATAGCTAAAATACTTTTTACTGATTCATATTAACTGTTAGTCAATGTGAAGCTTAGGCAGGCATACAATTAATAAGTTGAGTGTAGGACATCATCAGGAGTTACTGTAATCCTGTGTATACGTATGTGTGTATTTGTGTGTGCATTCACATATATGTAGGGAATGCATGATTGTATGTAGAAGCCAGAGGTCAATCTTAGTTATCATCTTTTATGAGGGTCAAAAGACCTTGTCTTTTGAGACATGTTCTCTCATTGACCTGAGGCTTGTCAAGTAGGCTAGCAGCTAGTGAGCCTGGGATCTACCTGTCTCCATTTCCCAGGAGCTTGCCAAAATGCCATACCCTTTGAATGCATATCAGAGATTGAAGTTGGGTCCTCATGCTTGTGTAGCAAGTACTTTACTGATACTGTTATTCCTAAAGCTCTGATGTTCTTGAGTTTGATTTCCATATATCAATGATTACATAGCCATCGGTACTATATGCATATAGGTCTATTCCCTAAGAACAAAGCCACTTAACCCATTCTAAGTTTATTATGTCTCCAGTGATGTGAATATTAATAATTTATGAGACTGTCTGTGGGGTTCAATAGTTCTTGAGACCTCCACTGTAGCAAAACAGTCATGTCATTTTTCCAAAGTGAAGAGACTTACATATATCAAGAAGTGCTATTTGATATACCTTTGCATTCAGAAGGGAAAGGCTGTTGCATTTTCAGGTTAGTAGGGTGAAAAAGGTATTTAAGGAATCTAGTAATGTTGAGGGGGAGGCTGTGTAGTTGAAGATACCACATGCAGTTTTATTTAGCATGTTGGGGGCATAGGCCATCAGAATACCAAAATGTCGACATGAATCTATCAGTTTAACATTTTTATTGTGGCCCATTATATCTTTCAAAGAATTCAAATTTTTTTCTTTTTAATAATTTATCCAGATACTCTTTTGTGAACATGAAAGCTACTTGGTTTTCCTAATAATGACAACAAACTATAATCCTGGTTATGGAAAGCTTTCTGGTGAGCCTTTATTGGCAGAGGGTCATTCCTTGACCTCATGAAGGCTGGATGCCCCAGGGGGTGGGAATTTTGAGGGTGGGGAGGTGGGAGTGGGGGGGAGTAGATAGAGGTTACATCCACAGAGAAGAAGGAGGAGGGGTGAGGGGATTGGGGGTTCCGGGGTGGGTGGGGGATGGGGTAAGGGGACAACATAGGAAATGTAAATAAAACATCCAATAAAAAAAAAAGAAAAAAAATTTCCTGAAGATAGATTTTATAATTGTACATTGGGTAGTGTGGTCCAGAGACTACAACTCTGAGATATGAGTTTAACTCATATCTCTCTGGAAGGGAATAACTATTTTGCTTTTTGTTAAGATTATGAAATCACAATTTTTAATGATAAAGACAAATATACACTAATACTAATATAACCATATTTATAATCACAATTTTTCAACTATCCATAATCATAGACAATTGTGAAGTCTGTATAATCTGAGACAACACACACTACTGGAACCATGCTCACAGAGTTTGTGATCATGTGTTTCTGTGAGTCTCTGTGGTCATGAAGCTTCTGGTGACATCCACAGCTGTCTGGCAGGTGGGATTCTAATGAGGAGCATGAGATAACCTGACTGAAAGCAACAAGCTTCCTGCTGGTAGAGCACAAGTGAGTATATATTGACCAGAGCTCCTGTAGGTGCTTATCAATGGCCACAGAGTTATGCATTTGATGCCTGCCTTTTCCTGCCAGGATATAGAATAGTTTTCTTCCCTGAGAACTACTTCTTCTGTGCCTAGAGCATATTTAATCAATGTTGAAAGTTTGCTTAATGGACAATTCAGAAGAAAAAAGATTCAGTTCTTTACACAAGCCTTTCCCAGTGGAAATCATTTAGCCAATCAGTTGCAGGCGGCTCTTGCCAATAGCATCCCAGTACCATGGGGGAGTAGTTATGGGAGGAACTCATGGTCAAATTCTTCCAGGGGGTCCCTAGAAACAGCACCTCTTACAAGGGTCTGAGTACGAGTCAGTAACTTATGTGAAGTTCAGACAACTCTGCAATAATTCTTCTACGTGTCTGACTCAATAGCAGTCTTCAGACAGTATATTTTATCTATGACAGTTGCAGCTTTCAATCCTAGATTGGATTTCTCCCTGTCCTCCCAGAAGATGTTTTAGTGATGTAGGCTTTAGCATATGATTGGTAAGGCCTTGAAATAAATTCCCAGCCAACAGAAAAGCATGGTAGGACTGGGTGGAAAAGGACACTAAAATTCACTACTAAATCTAAAATCTGGCTAACACTGTTTTGAGAAAAGTGGCATTTCTTCTTCATTTTTGCATCTTTTCTGTTTCTCCACTTTTTTTTTATCTTTTTATTGTCATTCCTCTGTAGAACAAATTAATCAGGTGTTCTGTCACTCTTCTGAAATTTGTCATGTCTAGTTGCTGTCAGAGAATTGATTTGCCCAACTGATGTAGTGCAAGGGGCCAGTCAATGCATGAATCTCCCGGGGTTTGATGTCCTCCTAAGCAATAGCATACTGTGGATACGGGCAAATGTTTCTGCCGGGGCCTTTACCGTAAAATGCCTAGTTTGCCCTTAATCCTCCTAACAGGCAAAGAGGAGACTGATAAACAAACTTGGGAGAGTTTTAAATAAATGAGCAGACAGGGAGTTCAAAAACATATTTCAAACCATAATCCATGAGTAAATGTTCAGAGAGAAAGAATAAATGTACAGTGTATGGAAATAGAAAAGAAAAAGGAGAGGACAAGATACTTTGAGACAAAGGAGAAAACACAGTGTGGTAATGGGAGCAAGAGAGGTGCAGAGACATCTAATTGCAAAAACTCCTTTTGTTGGGAATTGCCCAACACTGGCACTCCTCTTTCCCTTGCCATTGTGTCATGCACCTTCAGACAAGTTTTATCTTTGCTAATGTCACAATCACTGGCTTCTTTGTGGCTTTGGCTCTAAGAAGATAGAAGTTGCCAAGAACAGGTTTTTTTGTTTGTTTGTTTGATTTTTTTTAAAGATTTCTCATTAGAGACGTCCCGTAATTTCTTACACTGTGAACAGAAGTACTGCTCAAAGGCACAGATATGCCGCAGTAGGACTCCATGGAAATGTTCATCAGTGAACTGGGAATGTTATTCATATTTTCCTGTTCCTACTGGTATAGATGCAGCAGCAGTCCTGGCATAGTAAAATACAGAAGGTGCATGCATGGTAGGTTTGGACTTTACAGACATTATCTGAGAAAAGCAAAGCTAGATGAGTGACATGTGGAGTAGTGCCTAAGTGTGGGAACATGAGAGTATGTGTAAGTATGTAAGTACATAAGGATGTATGTGTACACATGTATATATGTGTATGATAGTATGTGAATTCATAAGAAGATGTAGTTGTGCATACATGAGTGTACATCTTTGAATTTATGGATGTGAGTTTAGTGTATATCTCTGTTTTAGAGAATATGAGCATATTCATATAGGCACATATAGCTATTTAAAGATTTTTAAATAGCTCTAGAACTCGAAAGAGAGAAATTCTGTCCGAAGAAATCAGAAGCATCTTTAGAAAGAAGGAAGATAGTGGGATGATGTGAACAGTTTTAGGAATGGAGGACAGTCAGTGGGAATGTTACTTCTGAAGGAAAGATGAGGACCAGATACAGGGCATTTGGAAGCCATGCCAAATACTGGTGAGAGTTAGACAACACAGATTGCATAGAAATGGAGAAAATAGTCTCTAAAGGAGAAGTTTTACCACTGGGATGAAAGGGCAGAGCCTGAGCTCTTGGGATGTGAATAGCGGTGACTTCACACTGGGTCTGGCAGTGGAACTTCATTTTCTTCCTGAAAGCAGTTAGCCTTGTATCTTACAAAGATGCATGTCAACACATGTCTGCTTTAGTTGTGGAGAAAACGGTCCATCTCTTGTTATATTGATTACCATTACGCGTTTAGCTGCATTGATTTTGAGATCTGCAGGTGATGACTTCTCAGCCTCAAATTTGTGAATTTTTAAAAGGCAGCCAATTCTGATCTATCAGTGAGTATAGCATCCATCAGTATATAGTGCAAAACTTGATTATAGATGCTGATTATGCATCAGGGCTCCATTCTTCTCACAGCCTGTTTAGGGGTGAACAGGGACAGAGCTCAGTTCAGTGGTTTAATGATATCAGGGATGAATTTGGTTATTCTCTTAATTTACTCCTATTGTCTCAAAATGGCCATGGCTATTATACTCATAATCAGATTAGGAGAAGAAGAGAGGGAGGAGCCAGCTCTTCCTTGAGGAAGGCAAAGCTGAGAGAGCTGCTTCTTGGCTTTCTCTTTTCATTCTGTGAAACATGGTGAGGAAAACAGGAATGGAAATGGTGCTTCCTTGCCACAAACCGTTGCCGAAATCATTTGACTGTTTTTCTAGTGATGCTGTTTTGTTGAAACTTTAAATCAAGAATACCCATATGGATGTGTCTGCACAAAAAAGTGCATGGTAGATACCAGGTGCCCGAGATTTGTACTGTATTGAAATTATCTTTTGCTATTTTCTTCTGTAATTTCTTATTTCAGGTAAATTTATAAGTAATAACTACCTTTTCTTTGAGCATCTATTTTCCAGTTAAAATTACAAAGCCAAATATTAGCACCTTTCCAAGAAGCAGCTTGTCCACACTTCATCATGTGCCTAAGTGCTTTCCTGTCAGCACTGATTTCTTTCTTCATATGTGGTGTCTTTATATGTGTTTCTAGTTTTCAAGATAATTCAAGTTTGTTTGTGCTGTTATCTTTTTAGCAAATAAAGAAACTAAGGATATGAGCTGCTTTTCCTCCTCCTTTCTTCCTCCTCCTCCTCCTCCTCCTCCTCCTCCTCCTCCTCCTCCTCCTCCTCCTTCTTCTTCCTAGTGACAAAATACCTGATAAAATGCTTTAAGGAAGGAAAGATTCATTTGGCCCATTGTCTCAGAGGGTCTGGATCATGATGTTATTCTCAAGCTCCATGTCCTTGTATAGAACCTGATGGCAGTGGAAGTATTTATTGAGATTAACTGTTCACATCATAGTAGACAGGAGACAGAGGCAGGTAGTAACATAATAGAATATTCCAAGGAACTGAGTGGGATACACCCATTCTGAGTTTATCTTCTTCCCAAAGCTACTAGCACCTCTCACAATGACAATACTGGAGATTAAGTATTCAAATCATGAACCTTTGGAGAACATTGCAGACTCAAACTGTGAAACAAAAGTTGTCAAGAATACTCTTCTTAAAGGTAGAAGGGTCAATTCAATACTGTATCTGTATATTTTACAACCTCCAGTGCTGTTTACGTGTCTCCAATATCTCCATTTATTTATCTAATTCCCTGATCCATTCTATATAACAGTAATGGTGAAATCAGTGCAAATCCCATTGCAATTCGACTTGGGCAATGGTTACCTGGTGTTAGAATACAGTGGACCAACTTCAAGGATCACAAACTGTGGAGCTGTACTTTTGTATATCTTGCTTCAATCAGTAAAAATATGATGGCAATTAAGATTGTGATGACCTTAGGCTGTTTCTTGCTACTGTTTCCAGTTGCTTCGTTTCTGCTCCTGATGGGACTCTGTAGGTCAATCTTTGATTTGGGTCTTATGGGAAGAAGATTGGCCAGCTATGATTCCCTAGAGAATTTCCAGGAGATAGCTGGTTCTCCATATTCTTTCCACATTGGGATCACCTTGGAAAGTTGACACATATGAAAGGCGTTGCCAGTCCACAGTGATTCAAATTTAATTGGTGCAGAGTGGGGCCCAGGGTTTTTATTTTCAAGCCTGTTCTTTCTTTTTGTTTTGTTTTTTAGCTCCCTGAGTGATTTTAATGTTCAGCTTGAATAGAAACCCACTGGCCTAGATGATTAACAGAGGTGCTAATGGAGGGAAAGAGAGCCCCGAGTGAGTGGTCCTCAGAACTTTTGGTCTATAGAGCATTTTATGGGGGTGTAGAAGGAAATAGGTCTCTTCAGAATTAGTAGAGATAATTGTATTGCTTTTGATGAGATTCCAATGAGCGTAAGGATACAAAAATGACTGGGAGAAGTTATACACAGAGAATTACTTTGTTCTGTTCCTATGATGCTTTTATACTTTTTAAGGTACCATTATCTGAATTTACCAGTGAAAACTCTTGACTCCCTTTGGGAGTAAATACTTTAAGGCATCATCATTTTAATTTGCAGAAAAACTTGAACTGGAATTTTGGGTGGTGAAACATGGTCCAGATTCTTTCTGTGTGCTCAGGGAAGTCCCAGAGCAGCCTGCTGGCCCTGCTTCATATCTTGGACTGCCCTAGATGAGCACCCCTCTGATAATACAGATCAGTAGTCTGGAGGGAGAAATGATGAATCTTAGTTTACCATTGATGCCATTGTCTTATAACAGTAGTAGAAGCATGCCATGCATTTGAACCCAAGCCCTGTAAATATGAATGTCTGCTATGGTATTTTGATTACCCTAGACTAAAGCAATTCTTTTATGTGAGGTTATGGAAATGTCTTCATTTCCCAAAGCACAGTTTTTACTCCCTTTTATTTCCCTACTGTTTTTTAACTTTGATCCATCTGAAATCCATATATTGTTTTGCAGTTGTGAGAAGCTTTTCCCAGGTTAAATTATTTAATGTCATTGTTTTATTGAAGACTTCAGATTAGGGGCTGGCACTTATTGGCAGAAAGAAATACATTTTTCCACTGGTATAAAACATATATTTTTATTAGGGTAAATAACAACTAAATTGAGTGTCTGTCTTTTAAACTGAATGTACATATCCAGTATTTGCAGTGACAACTCACCTTTGTATTAAAATTAAGCATCGCAGGTTCCAAGTATATTTTTTCCCCTCTCTTCATCTTTGTCTTCCAAATCTTTCTTCTTCTTCATCATTTATTCATCCTCTTCTCCTCACTTTCCTTCCTTCTCTGTTTTTTCCTTCCTGTCCCTCTGTCATTATGGCTATCTCCCTTCTCTCTACCCTTGTGCCCTATATTACCCCCCATCTCTCTAAAATAAGGTTTCTCTGGATAGTCCTTTTCTAATCAGCTCATTATAGATCTTATCATCTCATCAGCATGATCTTTACACCTCTGAGTTTGGAGTTTCAATTCCAAACACCACTTTATCTTGTTGAGAAAAAACAGAAGGTCTAAAAAGGAAGAGGGGACATATTGAGGCTTGATGTCAGTTATCCTCCTTCAGTCGTCAGGCATTTTCACTAAATTTTTTACAGGCACAACCAAAGCCTGTCAACTCCGTGACTTTACCTTCTGGATAAGAAAGCAAGTGAGGCTGAGAAGACCTGCAGGTGGAAGTTTCTCTCTCTGTAGGGCTGTGGCTCTGAAGCATGTGACTACAGTCAGATACCTGTTGGCCATCCTTTGTGCTAACCATATCTGTTTTCCAGGAATTCTGTGCATGTTTATTTTTTTGAGCAATTCCAAGCCATAATTTTGCATTTATCATCATGTAACTTCTCCATGCAGCCTTAGTTTATTGTATAGATAGCTGAGGGAGTGGCCTAAGCTTTGCCACGAGAGATCCTTAGCTTCTTGAGGTAATAGAAGTGCTATGTAGTGAGAAGTAGGGAGGAAAGGGTGATTGACAGACTAGTAACTTTTTAGCTACATAGTTCAAATGAGCAAAGATAAAGGAGTTTTGGAGCAGAGTAGAAAGGGACAAAGAAGAATTTTCTATACTTATAACTTCAGTGCTCGGTTTTCTTTTATGAATGAAATGTTATAAAGAAAAGAAAACCGAAGAGAAAAGATGAGGAGCAAGGGAAAGAGAAGGAGAAGACATAGCAGTAGAATGAGGGCTATTGGGGAAGAGGAGGAGCATCATTATTGGTGAAAGGAGGAACTAGAGGGTACCAGAGTGAACATGATCAGCATAAATGCAGATTCCAGAGAATGTCTGAGAATAAGTAAGCCTGTTGTTTTGCAAATGAATAAATGCTAATAAAAATCTCATACACACACACACACACACAAACTCTGGAGATTAATGAAGGTATAGGATGATAACTAGGAAATTCTATCTCATAAGGTAGAGGGATGTATATGGCTTATAGGAAGATGACCAACAGGGGACAACACAATGACATAACAATGGCTTCTAGCATTCTTAACTGGGTTCCAAGAGCAGGGCTCTTTAATCTCTTCCAAAAGGCTCCATAATCTCCCTCAACAGCATTCCCACATTGAAGGCAGTGAGTTACTTCACAACCAGGACCCCTAGCATCTCATGTGTTATTAAGAGTTGGCTTTGTGGCCAGGAATCAGGATCCCTGATCTTTGGGTCAATTTCAGTGTATTTAAGAGAGCTTTTGAAATTATTATTTCAAAAGTATTTGAGGATAATACCTCAAAAATTATAGATGAGGATTTAGTAATCTTGGGGTAACCAGGTGTCATTTATGCCTAATTAAACCAAGCACTTTCTAGGCACTTGGTTCCAAGGAAATCACTCAACTGCTGTGCTACAAGCTTTCATTCTCAATAGTACTACCTCCTCTGCTTCAGAACAGAGCTTCTCTCCGTGAGTGTAATATGGACTTAATTAGTCAGTTCTAACAAAGATCTCAGAGAGTAAGAATACAGGGTTAATACAAGGAGGGTCATTGCCTTGGAACTGACATGCAAGACAACTGAATAGAATCTTGACTAGAAAGAAAAATAGATGACTTCAGGACAAGTTGTGATGTTCCTGTTTAGGAACCCTCATCTGTCTAGACTGAGAATGTAGAGGAGATCAAGAGTTACATAACATGCTGCAAGCTACATAATATAGGACAGAGTCTTCTAGTAGGTGAAGATAATCATAAATGAGCTACATTTTCATCAATCTGGAAAATACTTCCTTAACCAATGTTTTCCAAGTGCTGGATATAATGATCATTCACCCTAGAGATGTATCTTTTTTCTTCCCATTAAACCTCAGTTATATGAAATTGATGATATTAAGGATAGGAAGCTTTCTGTTACCTTATTCCATCATCAAACATACACAGAGGCTACTCTGGAGATGAGCAAGCACATGCCCATGAAACTAAGATCATATGAACCCTTGAGCTACAGCCCCACAGGGGTACTTTTGGAGCTGGCTTTGTCCATATCCACCAGTTTCGGGGCAGTAGCTGTCCCGTGGGTGTGGGTCCTGTTGTGTTGTGTTGTGGTTCCCACATGTCTGCCGCCCCAGGTGGCTGGAACTGCAGTTCTAGGGAGCAGAAGTGCAGGAATTTGACTCTACACAGTGCCAGGTAGATGCTGGTTTGTGTGAAGCTGTGGGGCTCCACCAGGGTGTGGAGAAATCTCGGCCTGAAGTCCCGAGGGGGCATAACTCCTTAGTGAGGGTCTCTGGGTCAAAGTGGCTGACCAGGAGACAGGTGGTCTTTGTCTTTGGGCTCCCAGATGCCGTTGGGAGCCTTGGAAGAACTGAGATGCTAGGGCATATGGCTGGACCAACCCACAGCCAAGAGGGACAAGATGGAGAGAAGCTCTGGCAGCTCCCTGCAGGGTAGAGACTCTTGGTTATGGCACTCGCTTGGCTGAGTCAGCTAGCTTGCTTGAGTTAGTAGCCTTTGTGGAGAGAAGTCTTTGAGGCGGGAGATTAGGTGGCAGCTCATTAGTTAAAGGCCTTCTCCAAGGTTCCTCATGGCAGGGCCCCAAAGATACAAGGAAGTCCAGGGTTTTAAAAAGTTTATTGTCATGGTGGAAAGTAGATGTGGTTGTACCCTCACACCTCCAGGGCAGGCCTTTGGTTAAATACTGTTTGTAAGGAGGAGAGTCTGGGAAGGAATGCTTAATTGGCTACGCCCTCTGGCCTTTAGGTATCTCACTAGTATGGAGATCTCTTGAGGCACTGAGGCCTGTAGCCACGCCCTCTACCTGTGCTATGTGACACAAACCTCTTTGGCAGAGGCTGTAGGGGCATTGGCCTTTGTGACTGAAAGGTGTGGATCAACGAGGTCTTCAGCTTTGTGTCAGGAGCCTGGAGTCTGGGAGCAAGGTTGAACACACCTACCGTTCCATTAGGGTCTGGGGTTCCAGGCCTGTGCTTGACCAGGAACCAAGCTATCCTTTCACAGTTTCACATGAACCGAAACCAGATTAGCACAATGAACTGTTGTTAGACTTATACCTTGAAAATAATCTCATTTAAAGCATTGATTGGAACTCCAGAATAAGGTAAGTTGTAGCTACTAGTGGGGTCTTCTCTGTACATACGAGAATGAGGAAAGCTACAACCCACTATACATAGAACTGGACTAGGGAAATCTGTAACTACTAGAGAGATCTGCTCCATAGATACTAAGCTGCCTAGCTGCTTAAATTATCACAGTATCAACTTCTGTGAAGCTACAGTAGGGAAATAACATTAAGTTTGGCTAATCTGCCCCCAAATCAGTAGATCCAATAGAAAATGAAATGCATGGAAAGTAACATTAAAAACAGGATGAGCCACTGTGCAAATAAAGGCATTTCTTTAAACTTATAAACCCCTTTTTGCTCTGAGACTTTTCTATGTACACTCTATTCATGTCCTCCCTCTTGCTTTTTGCTGTGTTCTCTTTGTCCAGGACTACATCACTGTGTTTGAAGAGTGACAGATAGACAGCAGAGCTTTTAAAATTCATCTATAAATAGACTAATTAGCAGAAAATTAATTCAACAACATTTACTGTGAACCTTTCTCTGTAAGAGACTTGAAGGTTTCAAAGATGCTAGGATACTTGGGATTTTGAAAGATGAAATCAAACTTTTAGGGCAGATCTTATCCTTAGGGAATTTACAGACAGAGCAAGTAGAAAATGTATAGGATGTTTCTGTAAAACATGTGAATTCATGCGAGAAAGAGGTATGTCTAAAACTCTAGGGAGGCTCCAGGAAGACAGCAACTTTTTCAAGTTAGGGATCTCAGGGTGAAATAAGGAAGGCTTCATGAGAGAAGTAACAGTTGCTCAGGAAGCCATGAGATGAAATGAAAAGAAGGAAATAAACCAGGCAGGAAGTGTATGGAACTGTGGGACATAAATAGAAGAGGTATATTGGGTGAAGCCAATGGCAGGCCATTATACACCATCATTTTGTACTACTATTATGTAAACGTTTATAGCAAGCTAGCCCTGTAAAGAAAACTGTTTAGGTCAACAGTTTAAAACTTGAAAAAAGTTCCCAAAACAGGATATCCCCCATCCCTCATGCACTCCTAGATTCATCACAGGGTCAACGTCAGCAACTTTTAGGAAGCTTGGTCTGGATGATTTGATCACATAAAGGGAAAGAAACCTAATTTGAGATTCTGTCTTTTATAATAAATCTCCTTGAAAATTAAATCAGGGGCTCCACAACATTGCTCTAGTCCATCTAAGGGTAGTAACCACATATGATCCAAGCAACTCCCAACAGACCTCATCTTTTAAGGTTCAATACTTTTTGTTACCCCTTGCAGAACCAAATCTTCAATATGGAAACCTTTGGGGAATAGTCAACCATATGTGGGTTGTTTCATGTCTTTCTCACAACACAAGCTGGCCCTAAAAGCTGTTTCCAGATCATTCAAACTTCCAAAAAATTATTCTCATCTGAAGGGAAATTTCCCAGTAATAAACTGGTGCAGAATAAAACAACCTGTATACTTCGAAGATACAATGGTGTTCTAGGTATAGAGCAAATCTTTCCACTCTAAAAGGGAGAGACAGGAAAGAGAAAGGAATAATCACCACACACAAAAAAAATTGAGACCAAAGGAGGCTCTCAAATCTGGTGTTTCATGTATGCTGTAGTGAAGGGTGGGCCTCATAGTCCTTAGGGTGCCTAACCCATGTGTCTGGGTATGTTACTTCCACACATGGCTGTTGTCTAGGCTTTGGGCTGGTATTGGTTGCTTTTCTAGTACGTATGGCACATTGTTATGCATCTTCTCAGAGTCTTCAGTGTGACAACACTCCACAGATCCACCGATTAGTTCTGCTCATTCCAGGGGCTCAGACCATGTGGATAGGTGACAAACCACTGCCTGATTTCTACAGCCTTCCTTTGCACTCTCTGCAGCATTCTAACCCCACCAGTCACTTATATATGTTTTCAAAATATGCACTATGTGGACACTGCTAGCACGAGATATGTTAGGAGTGCATGAACAATGGCTACAAAGATCATGAAACACTTGTTGGAAAGTCTGAGTCCTAAGCTGGCCCAGATGTAAATAGCAACTCAATTCAGAGTGCCTAAGGGCTACAACACTCTTCTATCCTAAGAGTTCTCTGGGATTATGATAGAAAGGGCAGCATTGTTTCTTAGATTCCCCTGTGACCTCCTCCAATTTTCTTCCTACAATAGTCCTGGCTCCTTTTATTAGAACTCTTCTCTCCAATATTCGATGTCTTGACTCATCTGTACATACTCATTATTGTATGGACCGGCAGGGTTTATGTGGACTGGCAGGGTATAGTCTCCAAATCACCCTTTCATTTGTTCCCAAGTCTCACCATAAACTTGACTGAAAAAAAAGTAGTAACTTCACACATTCTAGATTTTTTTCTCTTAAAATTCCCCCATTGCCCATCATTACTATGTTTGACCTTGTATAATATAAAAAAATGAGAACACAACCAAGTTCTTTTCCGTGATTTAACAAAGACAGCCTTTTATCCCGTTCCCACCTGGATCTTCATTGCCATCCAAGATGTCATCAACATGGCCTTTATTGTCATTGCCACTTAAGCAAACTTTAAGATATTCTTGGTTTTCTCTAGTCTAGCTATCTTCTCCTATATCCCCTGAATTGTCCATAACATTTTGCTTATCACATTCTAAATATTTTCAAGTCTGTTCCTTAAGCTTTTTCAAAGATTCTGTAACAATTTCAAGTATAGTTAGAGTACAGTTGTACAGTATAATTGTGACCTTTATTGTGATATTTCTTTACTATAAAATTATCTAAGGTAATCGAACTTTATAAAGAAAGTAGGTTTATGTTATGTACAATGATAGGTCTGATGATTCATCTGGTGACGGCTGTCTTATAGGCAGACTCTAGATACAATGCAGGTATCATATAGCAAGAACAGAGGATTCATATATGTACATTGCTATGTTGTGTTCTTCATTCTTACAAAGGCAATGAGGAGATTAGTTACATGGATTTAAATTTTGCAAAGTTCTTTCTTTCCACTCACTGTGTAGTCCATCCATCTAAATATATATTCTTTTCTTTGCCTCAATGATGAATTGTTCCCTGGAGTGACCTAAAGTTGATATTCAATTATTCTTAAATGCTTTACTACTATAGATTATGTGTTCCCAGGATCATGTGCACTGGCCAAGGATGTTTGTTGACCAATCACTTAAAGAAGTCATTGTCAAGTTTGCCAGATCTGTGAATCTACCTCTTCATTCTCGCTTAGAAAGGCAGTACTGCACCAGAATGAAGAGATGATGTCACTTAAGAAGCAGTTAATAACTCAGATGACATCTGGAATCTAAATGCTTTGGGAAGTCTTAGCTGTTAATATCATTCAGTTCCTTATCAGTTAGGTACACCCATGTTTGCATATACACCCAAATCCAATGCTGACAATATAGATAACATAAAATTAATTACTTGCTTTTGTCTTATGTGTTCCTTGATATACTTTAGGAAAAAAACCACAAAGAAATTACTTCCCATTGCTTAAGAAACCTTGAAAAGGACTCTCTTCATTACTATTATTACTACAGTTGTTAGACCAGAAGGTGTCCCCAGAAATGCTCACTTGCAAAAGAAGTTTTAGTGCCCAGTGCAGAATTTAGGGGTGGGGCTTTGGGAAAGTGAGTGGTTCATTAGAGCTCTAATTTAATCAATAAGTTCATCTTTCAATGGCTTCATTATCTGATGGCACTATTTATAGGTCGTGGAAATTAGGGTGTTGAACTGATTTGAAGAAAGTGGGTCAACTTGAGTGTGTCTATGTAAAAAGTACCTCACTCCTCCCATACTGTCTGATTCCTGGTCACAATGAGATGGGTCTCATCACACCAACCACGGGATGAAACCACAAAAGTTATGTGTCAAATGAATATTTTCTCCCTTAACTGTTTCTCTTTGACACTCTTCAGAACAAAGAGACTAATGCAACCACCACCACTATTAGTACTTCCTGCAGTGCTACCCATAAGGAATGCACTGTGTTCAGATACTTCATTCTTTATAAAACGGGATGCATTTAATATCCTTTGGAGAAGAGATAGCATCTCCACACCAGTGCTATCCTGGCAGGCACTGGAAGCCAGCTGTGCTCCTGGATAGCTCTCTGTGAAGGATGACTAACTGAACTTAGCCTGAGGCCAAAGCCTGTAACACCTGTAAAGTTAGGACCTGCACTTCATATGGGTTAGATCTTGTTCCCTCTGTGCAGAAATCCACTGGTTAATTGCCTCCAGGCAAATAAGGAGCGAAGACTACAAGCATTAGGTGCTGATGAAGCTGCTGAATTTCTTCTCAGAATAGTTGCTTCTTTTCCATCCTTTCTTCACATTTTCTTCCTCTTGTGAACTCTTCCCCCCCAGATTTATTTAAGATCATTCTTAAAATGGGCATACATGCAAGCCATACATCTAGAAGTTGTTACTCTGCACCCAAAATGTGGCTCAGGTAGTAATAAGAATTCAAATAACACATTTGAAAATTAGATTCCTCCTCTCTTCCTAAGTAAGTGCTTCTATGGTATTTGAGTTTTCTGGGTCAGTTGCCAACACACTCAATGTTGTTGAGAATAGAAAGGTCTGTGAAAATGTTCTGAGCTAACAGATGTTTTGCACCTCTGGATCTCCCCAGCTGCACCATATCTCACAGCTTGAAAGTGATTTCCCTCTATGATATCTCATAGCACATTGCAGACCGAACTGGAGTCCTGTTTCTTAAATATATTTAAATATTAGCCAAATATAAAGGCATGAATACAGCCAGCAAATCTATGGATATACAAATGTATTTCAAAACATTGTACACTGTGAAAATCAGAAAATGTTATTTCTGGGACCAGTGAAGATGGATATATGCCTCGAATGGAAGCCTGCCTGCCTGCCTGTGTATATACGTATCACTATTGTATCTATCACCATAGCACCTGGGCCTTTTGTTGAGAAACATTTCTCTGTCTTAATGATTATAAACTCAGGAATATGCAGGAGCAAGAGAGCTAATTTATAAATAACGTGAAGCTCATCCGTAACGGCCAGTATCAGGAGGCCATTATGTAGATGTGTCCAGATCGTTAAGTGGTAAGCCTGGCAACATTACAAATTCCTTTTCACTGTACAGAGAGGCTGGGGAGGCTGGGGAAAGAGAAAAGGGATATCAGGCAGGTGCTGTTCTTTTGTTTTAGAGACTGAAAATATAACTGGAACCTCTTGATTTCAAATTTCATGTTTCTGGCTCCTGTAAAGCACAGCTGCCTTTTAAAGCCAAGGTCTGGACTCCCAGACCTGGGGATCTTTCGTATGTCTTCTTTGCTAAATCCATTTTTGGAAGTGAAAGGGCTATTAAGAAATTGAAAGGGAAATTCATTACTGCTTTTGCTTTATTTTTATTGTGGTCTACAGAATAATTTCCATTCACATAGTTTCCAGTGTTGTAACTAAATCCTCCCTGATTTATGTTATAAGACTGTGCTGAAGCTTGTCATTACTGGAAACTGGGCTAAGGTTGAGCCCGATTTCAATTATTTCAAGGAACATCTTGCATCCTACTACTCTTGTAAGTAAATATTGCCTAGACTGGTTGTATTTCTAGAACATTTTATGTGCATAACTTGTCTTTATAGTTAAGTTATGAACTCTTTTGGCAATGCAGCAGTGACTTGAATGAGGAGTGTCCCTCACAGGCTCATGTATTTGAACGCTCAGTCTCCAGCTAGTGGTCCTATTTGGGAAGGTGATGGAACCTTTAAGAGGTTTCTTCTCTCCCCCACCCCCCCCCAGCTTACTTAGTTCATCACATTTATTTTAAATTGTAGTTATAACACTTTGTCCCTCCCTGTTTTCCTTCCAACCCCTTCCATGTGACCCTGCTCCCTCTTCAATTCCTAGCCTGTGAATCTTTAATTACTATTGTTTTGTATAGATACATATATATACATATATACATATATATGTATATATATGGATGGATGCATATATATGCATAAATATCTCAATATAACCTGGTAAGTCTGGTCAGTATTGGATGTGTGTGGTGTGTATGTGTGTATGTGTATCTTTCTACTCATGTAATTTTTTTAAATTAAAAAATTTTTTTACTTATTCACTTTAGATCCCACTCACTGCCCACCTCCTGGTCAGGTCCTCCCACAATACTTCCCCCACCCCTTCCCTTTTCCCCTGAGCAGGTGGGTGCCCTGCGGGTAGCTCCCCATTCTGGTACTTCAAGTTTCTGTGAGGCTAGGCACTTCAAGAGGTTCCTTATTGCTGGAGATGTTATAGCCTTGTCCCACTTCCTGTTCATTCTGTCTGATTCTTGTGTATCCTAAGGGTGTGCTCATCCAGCTCCCTGAAGCTGGTCTCATTCCTTCCCTACTAAGATTAACTGTAAACACTCTGAAATGTAAACTGAAAATAAACTCATTTTGCTTTACATTCATTTGGTCATGTTATTTTGTCACAGCAACAAATTCCTGACTAATACAGCAACTCAGAGCAGATTTCTACATTGCAAAGTCTTGTTCATCCATTAGGAACTCCGAAGCCTGGTAATTATCAGAGGCAATGGGATCACCATTTTTAATTTCCCCACATTTTATAATAGCAATATGTAATGATGGAATAAATTATTGCAGTTTCTCATGAGACTACCTTCTTCCCTATCTGATATGTTTTCTCCAACAATGTTATAAAATATATTTGATGTGAGAATACTGTGGTGATCAAGATGATGACTGTCAAGATGTAAGTCTCATTTCTCCTCCTCCTCCTCCTCCTCCTCCTCCTCCTCCTTCTTCTTCTTCTTCTTCTCTTTCTTTTTCTCCTCCTCCTCCTTCTTCTTCTCCTCTTCTTCCTTATCTTCTTCCCCATTCTTCTCCACACAATACAAGTTAAAAGGAGGTGACCATTATTTCCTGTTTTATATAGCACACTATGGATGGGGAGTGGTCAAGAAAAGGGACAGATGAACTGTATGCTTAATGCAACAGACTGCATTACCTGACCCAGAAGGGATCATCTTCCCTAGGACAGTAGCATCAAATGAAAACAATCCCCCCCCCCCGCAATAACCTTCTGAAAGAGATTCCACATGCTTAAAAGAATGGCAGTCAGTGTCTAAAGTTACAGAATAGTGCTTGACAGAAAGCCTGGCCATAGTTTAGCCCTGTATGTTCTTCTTACTCTGAGGTTTGTATTCTTCAGCCACTTTACTTCCTAAGAAGTGGGCTGAAATTTCTCTTCAAGGTTTTCATTCATTTGTACTAGTAGTGCTTTTCAAATTCTATATGCTGTTCAGATATTATCTGGAATGCTTGCCTATTTCATTGTTGTTTCTCTGTTTTTCCTCCACACTTTCCTGAAGGTGTGTCTTCTGCAGGGCACTTCCTGTGTCTATACTGGTCCTCAGTCTCTGCCTTTAGTCTTTCTGTCATCCACAGTGGCTGAGACCCACCTGACACCACCTGATTGTTCTCTCTTTTTGGCTGTTCAACAGAAACACTTTTGCAAAGATTTATTTCTTATTTTCATATTTGTTGGATCAATTGACTTTCTATTTGGCTAGATATCTCTGCTCATACAGGGAGATTTCACAGAGAAATAAGGATGGTCCAATCTACAGGTTCTCAATTCCCTGTAAATGATTCAGGGAGTTTGATTGGTTCTGACTTGTTAATTTAATATTTTGTGTTGCCTGCTTTTGCTTCATGTGAGTAAAGCTCTCCTTTGGAATTAAAATATGATGAACTGAGTTTCAGAGGACTTTGCCTTGTCAAGCACAGGGTGGACCCATGCTCATTCAAAGGCTGGAACAGGAATAGGTCTGACCCTGGATCTGTCTCACCTTGGTCCCTATAGAACACCTCTCAGCAGGACAGACATGCAAGACAGACAAGCTGAGATACTCTCCTCTCTCAGCTCCAAAAGGACACATACACAGACACAAATACCACCACTGACACACACACACACACACACAGGCACACACACACACACACACACAGGCACACACACAGGTACATAGACACACACACAGACACATACAAGCACACAAACACAATGAGACACACAGACACAAAGACACAGACAGACACACAGACACAGACATACAGACACACAGACACATACATACACACACAAAGACACAGACAGACAGACAGACAGACAGACAGACAGAGATATACCCCACTTAAACATCAGGGGAACATGATTTTGCAGAAAGAACAGCCTGCAGGCAGTTTTAAATGTTTTTGAGAATCCAGAATTTATATGCATGACAATGACTCCTTATGAAAATAAGTCTGAGATGATCTGATGATGTAATCCACATTTAGCCATGGCTATTTAGGGATTTAGTTCAGGAAAATGTAGGGCTCTAGACTCTTACTGACCGGATCCAAAGGAGGTAGACAGCAGTGGCAAGGGCATCTGCTTTTCAGATTTCTCAGCCCCTGTTTATTTAAGAGAAAAAAGAGGATCATTTTTACTCCCTCTCCATCCACTGGGGCTTGTTTTTGCATTGAGAGAGCAATACTGCACACCTCTGTAGATAACCTGTAACTACGTAGCTGTGGAAGCTTGGTTAAAGTCATTCACCTTTGCAACTCAGGCAGGGATCCACCCTACAGCCTCTTCCTCTGCCAGGCTTGTCAGAAGCAGGTTACTCCTGGGTCAGAAAGGCATCCCTGGTTTTTCTCTTATGCCAACCCTGCCCCACGGAAACAAGATGGCGTTGGCTCCCCTGAACTTCTGGACCCAAAAACCTTCCCCTAGCCCCTCCTGCTTCCTCTTGGCTGTTTAGAGAGAATGCTTTAGGCTGGGCTCAGGCAGGGGAGCAGGGTAGAGCGCCCCATCCACCTAAAAGGTGCCACGTCGGCCTTGCTTCTAGGTCAGGCTGGCTGATTTGGCCCAGCTCCTGAAAGCCTCCTTCCTCCCCTCAGCATGGAAGGAAAGCCTACTTCCACATATGCGTTCAGACATGCAGAAACAAATGCCAAAATGAATTAGCCAGAATAGCTCTATTAATTTATGCCTCGACAGTAATGACCTTAAGACACAGAAGAGTTATATATTAATTTGTTTTTAGTGTATAGCACTGCTAAGTAACACATCTAGGAGACTATGCTTCCCTGTCTCCAGCTGAGAGGGTAAATGAGGGTGGTGGAGCTGGGGTCCGAGTTCCGCAGAGCCCCGCTAGGTGGCAGGGTGACCTCAGAGATGTACGTGGCCGACTGCAAAACACTCCTTTCCAGTCTCTGACAAACTCAAAAATCGACCATGTTTCTCCTGTTGTTTATTTGAAAATTATACTTAAACGCATTTATTTACACGGACACATACATAACGTGTGTATTTACAAACAAATATGTCAACACTGTCCGAGGTAAGAGAACTTGAAAGGAAAGGCTCGCCCCAGCCTCAGGGACTTGGATGAAAGTGCTTGCTCTGTAGACTCCCGGCTGTGCCCTGCCCCAGAGCAACACTGCCAGACTCTCTGATGCCTGGAGAGGGAAAGGAGATCACCTCTTCCACAGAGAAACTGTTTTTAACATAGGCATTGGTGATTTGGTCACTGCAAAACAACAGCAGTCACAGTTTTACATTTCTAGTCTTCAAAACTATTAAACGTTAAAAACAGATTAGAGATCTGAATTTGATTTAAATCCGTTTCCCTCTATTACCTCTCTTCTTTCTTTCTCCTTTGTTCTTATTTCTATCTTCTTCTTTCTACCCTGTCTGTATTTCCAAAGCTTTGTTTTTAGTCCTCTGTTCTCAGAATTGGGTGGTGTGGAGTCTCTAATTTCTGTACCCCGCTTTATGCAGCCTTTCCTTGTTAATAAACTTTTAAAATTTCACAAGGAATTGGGACCAAGCTTTTCACTGTTCCTGGCCACTGCAGTGTGCACGCTGCTTTTCCTCAGAGCAGAAGATCCACAGCTCTGAGCTGCTGACAGACTCTTCTTGTCTGCAGAAGAAACCTTCAGCATACAGAGTTGTCTTTCTTCTTCCCTCCCTTCTTCCTTCCCTCCCTCTCTCCCTCCTTCCCTTCCTCCTCCCCTTTCTCCCTCCTTCCTTGCTCCCTGCCTCTCTTCTTCCCTCTCTTCCATTTGTTTGTTTGTTTATTTATTTATTTATTTTCATTTAAGTTTAGGCAGGACTGGAATTTCAGTTAATAAAGGTTCTGAGAAAACAATGACTTTATCTTTGCAGAGAAATGTTCGATTTTGCTGTGTTCTCCCAGAGAAGTCTTTCAGGAAATGTGTCTAAGCAGAGGCCATCCTACTGCATTTCCAGCACAGGACTCATGGGAGCAGCTCTGCCTCAGTTGCTTAGCAGGCAAAGTCCTGTCTAAAGCTAGAACATTTTGTGGATCTTCTTCGAAGAAACAAAATAAGCCAACTTCTTCATTATACTTCAGTTGCACATATATACAGTTGTGTTCCTGTGTGTCATTGTGTTCTTTCTTCTTTGTCTTGCAAATAATACATGTATGTAGACAATAGAATAGATAACAATGTGTAAATGGCAATCTAGATTAAAAATTGTTTTTCCCCTTAGAACTCTACGTATAGGGTGGGTAGGCAATGACGTACAGAGGCATAAGGCATGTTCATGTGTGTTTATGTAAAGTGTTGATCCCTGTAGAAAATCCAAACCCTTTCATCTTGTGCTCGGCTAAGTTGTAAGTCTTTTTAGTGTCAATCCCAGAACTACCAAGATTTGATATTTTCAACACCATTCTCTACTTTATACTTTGAAAACTATTGCTTATAGTGGTGAATATACCTTAGGCATGTATTCTCATTTCTTCCATGAATCTTTGAGAAAAAAAATACTGTTTATTTGGAGTTTCTTTGTTATATCCTTCTAATAATAAGAATTTATTATTAGCTGTCTCGTATCTTCCCTGCTACTTGTGATGCATTGGCTTCTACCATTTATAAATGAAAATACAAAAAATTAGTGTACTCAAACTGAAGAAGGCTCACTTCTCTATAGGCTGAGTCATGATCCAAACTCTAATCTCATTGTTGCTAAGGTCCCACTCTTTGTACTGCCTGCTCAATAGCTTAGGATACAGATCAATTATTATGCATTTTGGTTTACTATCTCTGCACTTAAAAATACTCTGATACTTAGCAGATTACCAAAACCAAAACCAAACAACTTACTTGCTTCATGGTGGTGTGGGTGGGAAAGGTAGAAAGGGCTGAGCTAGGTTATTTTTGCATTGAGAGAACTTATTTGATAGCTCTCATGAGAAAGTGTCCCTACTTGTCTGCTGGTCCAGGAATAGACTTCTGGTAGCCTGTACTCAGTTACATCAATATATGGTCCCCATGGCTTCCCAGCAGGCTTTCCCAGCTTTCATAGAAGTTCCAAGCTCTCAGAGATTGGGTGATAGAAAGTAGAAGCTGCCCGTTCAGTAATCCAATCTTCAAGAAATTTTACTCAGTTCCACTGGTAGGGAACACCTCCTAGCTGACTTAAAGAAGCATAGACTATAGCTAGTAAGAGTTCTTAATAAGAATGTGAATGCACCTTTACTATGTCATATAGTGGAGTTAGCTGGTGGTAGCTTTGGGAAAAGATGTTAATCATGTCTACAACAAACAAGAAACTAACTAGTAGTTCTATAATAGCACAACTCAAAACAGTGTTCTGCTATCATGGAAACAGGTTTGTACTGTTTAATGTAGTAGCTACTATAAAGTAGGAGTGGAGTGTGTTTCTTAAAGTACCATAAGTGATGATTCTCAATGCAGGAGGTCATGGAGACTCTAAGGGGGGAAGCCAATTGCATGGCTCAAGGTCAAGCCAATTGCTGCCTTTGAAGGGATTACTTATTGTCCAAGATGAGGGGCTCACAGTGGTGTCATAGGCTGGGTCACTAAACAGTCCCTTCTTCATCCCTCAGCCTTACCAAGTGACCCCCTTCCCACAATACTTCTATCGTTACGATGCCATATCTGAAAGTCCAGATTTGCACTAAACCAATGCCTGTGGCTTGCTCTTGAATCTTTAGAATTGTGAGATAGATAACCTTGATTTTATTTTTGTTTTTTTTTTGTTGTTTTTTTTCAAAGTTGACCTACTTCAGGAATTTCACTACAGTGAAGACAAGATGCATGATGTAGTAACTATGTAGTAACACATATATGCTTTGGGTACCACAAAGGCAAATAGATAAACAAGGCACTGAATTTTAATATCATAACATTTTACTTAATTAAGCATAAAGACTATTAAGTGACTAGTTTTTTGTACGGGTAGTAGAGTTCCACAATGTAAATCATATTCCTAAAAATCAACAATAAAGGAATAAACTAAAATTTACCAAAAAACATGGTACAGACAGACAAGTTACAAAAGCCAATGTTCAATTGATTACCAAAAATGTGAAAAGAGATTCAAGTTGAGCAACACATGGAAATTAAAATGAGATACCGATCTTAATAACCAGATCTGTCAATGCCAAGTCCTGCTGGAAAAATACAGAAAGACTGTGGAGAGAGAGATTGGGATCATCATTGCTGAAGGCAGTAGCAAATGTGTGTCTAGTTATGTAAACATGTAGTCTGCAGGTTAACACAGTCTTTACCACACAGAGGTTATTTATAGCAAAGAAGTGGAGCAGCTTTGAAGTCCACAACCAGAGAGGAGAAGAACTGAGATGGGTCAGTGGCTATTACTGGATACACACAGCTGTTAGAAGCCATGACAATAAAAGTGCAGTTTACAAAATGCTGATCTTAAAATCTCAGAAAGAAAATCAGTATCACCATGCAATGATTTTGTTTATTATAGTTCTTCACACATACAAAGCCACAATGTATGTCTGTAAGAGCGTGCATAAATCTGTGAGTATCCAACAAATGTGTTTTGCTGACTTCTAAAAGGAAATAAAGTGTAAATCATTAGCAAAGACAATGGGCAGAAGAGAGAGACAGAGGTAACTTAACATGAAAAGACTATGGCAACAAATGATAAACCAACCATTTTAACTACTGGACTCCTCTCAGAATGAGGCCCAATGTATCTAGGTAAGTATACCAATATACACTTACATAACAACTTCATTGCCCTTTCCTATAGTTAGTTCCTCTTCCATAAGTATATTCTGGGGAAGAATAGATGATGGATAGATGTAAATGAAGGAGGGAACCAATATTATAGGAAGCAAGATGAAGAATATAAAAAATTAGGTTAAGATTATTGGTCAAATCTCACAAATAAAAGTTACTACTAGTTTGTGTTGTTCTCTTCAACTATGTTACCTCAGTGTCCAGGGCCTTCTAATATAGTCCCTGCAGTCCATTCTATTCATTCAAGCAAAATAGGAAGAAAGAGATGGTTTGGGGGTATAAGTTTAAAAATACTGGGAAGGCTTCTTCATGAAACAACATAACGAGCTTTTGCCTTATAGCCTTCTAGATTTGATCACTACAGCAGGCTGAATAACTATCACAAAGGACGTAATATATCTAATATCTGGCTAGAAAGATGTGCGGTTATCCACATCTGGGGGAATCCACCATGGTTTTAGATATCCTCCTCCTGTCAAACTGGACCAAAAGATTATCTCCTCTTCCTCTGACTCCTCTTTATCAGTTCTTCATTGTTTTCCATTGAGACAGTAGCACAAGAAATTACATCACATTTTATAAGTTTACAGACTTATAGTCTCTGTGCTACATCTTCCTTTGTACCTATTGTGCTCCAAAGGAAGACAATAAGGTAAAGAAGAACAAAAAACAAAAAAGGAGGAGGAGGAGGAGGAGGAAGAGGAAGACGAAAAATGTATATTACATACAGCAACAGAGAGCTGTTCTCTTCCAGACTCAACCCATCTGTCTAGTCCCTGGTGCTTTATCACGTCATATGTCAGAATCACCTGGGTTTTCCTGATGTTGCCAGAAGTGTGAGTCTCACCCTCAAGAGATTCTAATCTTCTTTATCTAAGTACTCAAGCTGAGCAAACCACGTTCCAATGTTCCTCAGACATTCTCAGTGTCAGTCAGAGCTGAGGACCACTGTTCAGCCTCTGTTCTTCCTGACCAGCTCGTATGGCACACATCTGGTTCAGTACTCTGAAAAGTGGAAACACCTCACCATATTGCCAGAGGTACCTGCGACCTAAGCCTACGCTTTGCTGGTTGCACAGGAATGAATCCTCCTAAAGGGAACACAACACCAAATGTGCTTTGAAGGATGGAGCTTCCAACCATGCAGGTGCCAGAGCGTCAGCCCAACTTCACATACAGCAGCTGAGTCTGTATCACAGATGTTGATCACCTTCAACACAAATCTGACTCAGACAGTATCACTCAATCAGGGTCCAGAATCTTCTTTTTTCTCTTACCAAGTCCATAGCAGCATGTTATCCTGGAACCCAGCTCACTCCTTATCCTGTAACTGCCATGGCTTCAGCAAGAGTGTAAGGGGAAGTTTCACACACAGCCATATTTTCCATTCTATGCTCTAATTTCCTTTCTACACTGTTCATGCTTACCTGTTACCCAGTTAGCACCCTGTAAGCCATACTCTCATAGTTACTTTACCCTAGCAATTAGCTCTCCCCATCCCCCTCCTCTGCAAGAGCTCAGGAGTAAAATCAACTGCTCAGTTATTCACCAAACACTGGGAAGAATCTCCACAGTCACCTCAGGAAATGAATTTTATTTTCTTCTTAGATTTTGAAATATGACCCATATTAGCTGATTTTCCCAAAACATCTTAGGTCTTGGCGGTAGAGAGTGGAGGATGCTGGAGGTGCTGGGATAAATCCTGTTACACTCAGCATCTGTACTTTGAATGAAATGCTATGATGATGTTGAAAATTTGGAAAGTGTGTTGTCTTCAATTCAATAAATGACAGGTATAAATTTCTCCTTAATGATCACAGCACCATATAGGGAAATTGTAAAAAGA
This sequence comes from Grammomys surdaster, assembly GCF_004785775.1. Lineage (NCBI taxonomy): Eukaryota > Metazoa > Chordata > Mammalia > Rodentia > Muridae > Grammomys > Grammomys surdaster. Next base: position 10,309,971 of record NW_021604688.1, on the reverse strand, counting down.
AAAGGAGAGGATGAAGAAAGCAATTGCTTAAGAGGGAACTACAAAGGGACTATAAGAGGGGCAGCAGCTACTCGCTATCTTTAATGAGTAGGACGTTAGGGCCACACAATGTGTCTTCATATCTGAAAAAATGTTCACAAATAATTTGTGCTTGGCAAAGTGAGATGAAGTGAGGGTTTAGAAAGGATGTGCATGTACAAGGAGATAAGAATGGATCAATTTTGATTCTTCTACATGTTGTCCTCCAGTTGAACCAGCACCATTTGTTGAAAATACTGTCCTTTTTTCCACTGGACAGTTTTAGCTCCTTTGTCAAAGATCAAGTGACCATAGGAGTGTGGGTTCATTTCTGGGTCTTCAATTCTATTCCATTGATCTTCCTGCTTGTCTAAGAACCCAGATGTTCTTTAACTGAGGGATGGATTCAAAAAATGTGGTATATTTACACAATGGAGTATTACTCAGCTATTAAAAACAATGAATTCGAGAGGTTCCTAGGTAAATGGATGGAACTAGAAATCATCATCCTGAGTGAAGTAAGCCAATCACAAAAGAACACACATGGTATTCACTCACTGATTATCGGATATTAGCCCAGAATCTTGAAATGCCCAAGATGCAACTCACAGGCCACATGAAGCTCATAAAGAAGGAAGACCAAGTGGGGGTGATTCAGTTCTTCTTAGAAGGAGCAACAAAATACTCAAGGGAGCAAATATGGAGACAAAGTGAGGGACAGAAACTGAAGGAGGGGCCATTTGAAGACCTTTCCACATGAGTATCCATCCCATGTGCAGTCACCAAAGGTAGATGCTGATGTGGAAGTCAGGAAGTGCATGCTGATAAGAGCCTGATATGGATGTCTCCTCAGAGGCCTTCAAGAGTCTGACATATTCAGAGGCAGATGCTCACAACTAGCCATTGAACTGATCATGGGGTTCTCAATGGAGGAGTTAGAGTGAGGACTGAAGAAGCTGAAAGGGTTTGTGACACCATGAGGAGAGCAACAATACCAACCAACCACAGCTCCCAGTGTCTAAACCACCAGCCTGGGAGCACTTAGGGAGGGATCCAGGGCTTCAGCTGAATATGTAAGAGTGGAGGGCCCTGCTGAGCATAGGTGGAAGATGAGATCCTTGACCTCATGAAGCCTGGACACCCCAGGGGGTGGGAATTTTGAGGGTGGGAAAGTGGGAGTGGGGGGGTAGGTAGGGGTTACATCCCCAGAGAAGAAGGAAGAGGGGTAAGGGGATAGGGTATTCCCGGGTGGGTGGGGGATGGGGTAAGGGGACAACATATGAAATGTAAATAAAATATCCAATAAAAAATTATATAAAAAAAGAAAGGATGTGCATGTCTCTTCAGATCTGAAAAGTCAGATGAGCAGCAGCAGTGAGACGGGATGCTAGCAGATGCACTTAAGGGAAGAAGGACATCTCAGGCAGAGCACTGGCTAACCTTGTTCATTCATTTACTGAAAATTTATGTATCTTTATTTCTGTTTTCACAATTATGAAGGCTATCTCATGATGAGGGGGAATGCTCATTATACTGTTAAATGAACAGAACCAAGACAGAGCAGGCCAGGTTCCAAATCCTCTAGAAGTTGAATTTGATTCATTAAAAGAATGGAAGAAATACCTAAAAATATTTGCTGTGATTATTTCTGAGTAATGAAACCCAAAGACATTTTATCATCCATTTCCATGGTTTTTCACTCATTTTGCAATTTTTAAAATAGAGCAAGTACAATCGCTTTAAACTCAAACAAAATCAAAACCATAAAACAAAGACAAAAACAAAATCAAAAACAAAATCCAGCATAAAGGACATTATTATAGGCAAAGAAGTTCCAAGTGAAGAGGATGGTGGGTGTTTATATTGAAATCCTCCACAGTTCTTCTATTTTCCTGATGCTTTGTCTTTCACATTCAGGTGTTACAACCCCCCTTACCTGTTGGCCCTTACCTGTTCTATTTGCAGTGGAGCTCCTGTTAAGGATTTTTTTTTTTTTGCTTCAGAAAGTAGTTCCTGTTTTAAGTAGTTCCAGTTGCTGAGACTGGTTTAGGTCCTTACATTCAACATAGATGGCATTGCGCTCGCCACTAGGCTTTTGCCTTCCTACCACGTGCCCCTCCGTTAATAGGCTGTCTGCCTCTAGATTTAGACACCAGAGCTCTGAAACTGCCACACTTTTTGAGTCTGCTGCACTGGAGCTTTGAAAATATTTCTAAATGAATTTTGTTTTCGTTTCTGTATAGCCCCCCCCTCAAAAATAGCTCAGCTTTTCTTAGTCTCAGGAGAACTGTCTTTGCCTGTGGGGTCCAGAGGACTTCATCAGTGTGTCAATGGTCAGAGTGGCTGCTTTTGTCTTGGGTCCCTGTCAGTTGGCCCCAATCCCCAGTTTTGGAAAGACATTATATCAGTGAAGGAATTGCTACTGTTAGTTCTCAACTCAGATGAGATTATGGGATCCAAGTAGATGTCAGGGTCACTATCTGACTACATCTGGAAGACATTGCTTTGTAATCAGGTTTGTTTTTGTCAGTAATTTTCATTTGTGATTTGTAAGTCTGGACTCTGCAAAATCACTGGTAATATGAGGGTTTGGAAGGGTATTGGTACACACTCCTAGGAGTTTTACACATTTGCTAACCTTGTATTTAATAACTTTCTCTATTGCATTTCTAGTATTTGTCAATCAAAACAAGCCTGTGGACTTAGGATCATTGTAATGCTGGTGATCCTATCCTCATCGTGTCTGCCTTCTTGTTTAATAAAATATAAGTCTCATCTTCAAGGAATAATGGTCAAAGATCTCAGGGCATCCCATCTCACCGAATAGTTCCTTCTGCTCTACACTTTCTAGATCAGCACATCTCTAAGCTACCCACAGTTTCATAACAAGGTCAGAGATTTTCGAGGCAAAATTGTAAGTTGCTGTCTGAGCCCAAAATATTATTTCCAAAATGCAAAATCTTGGAATTGTTTCTAATCTAATGTCTTGGTATTTTCTAGCTACCAAGGAATCCTTATGGAGTCCAGTCTCACAGATGACTCGCTTCCTATTCTGTGTTCCCGATGTTCCGTGTTGATATTTTGTCATTTACATAACTATTAAGTGTCTGCATGCATATATTCTTATTAAAGCCACAATGCTCTTGTAGACAAAGAACCCAGTTCTCCTTGTGGTTTCTAGGTGACCCACCAAATCACATTTTAGCTTTCCTCATTTTGTTGGAAATACAGTAGAAAGAGTAATTAGACACAAGGTTGGCACATGACCAAAACTCCCAAGAGTATTTGCCAGTGCCCTCTCAAAACTTCATAGTGAGAGTGATGGCATTCTATGTTGATTTTGATGATCTCAAAGTATCAAGAAAAATACAAAGCAGTGAAATACCCAGTATTTGAGACATTGTCACCCTCCACTTGATGGCAGGTTATTTCTAAATTGTCTTTTATTTTCCTACTGCAAACCGACCTATCTTTGACTGAATCTAATCATGTCAGGTTCTCCATGTTGTAGCTTCTCTTACCTAGGGGTGGATGCTCTTGTTTTAGTTCTTATTCTGGTCTTTATAAATCTCTTCCATTCAGGAGAATGTTGCTTCCCCATCTCCCCTGTTGATGGCTAGAAAGCTTGTTAAAGATGAAACAGGACCATTAACAAAAGCTTATGGAAAAAATTTCTACAACCTTACTTGTTCTTGCTCTTTTCTCTCCCACTCACTCTTTGTTTCTCTAAAATCTTTGAATATATTGACAAGTCCGTCAAGTTCTATGTGTTAGGAAATGAATCAAACTGCAAATATTGATCAAAAACATGTTTCTGGCCGATCAGAGATAACATTACTTGTAAAAACTCACTTTTTGGTCAATATTTATTCCTTCCTAAAATTATACAATTATGTTTCCTTCTCTTGAACTCAATTTGTATAATTTTCAATAATCCAATTTTCTGTACCTGCATATAATTTATGTATGTGATTAGTAGGTCCTGTGTGGGAACTTAACCTGACATAGCAACACATTCAGGGAAGTTTTAATATGTTTTGTGGTGATGAGCAACAAAAAAATTCATGTGAACAAACAATTGCTTACAGTTATTCTATTTCCAAAAGCAGTTCAAACAGGAATAATAGGGACAAACTTTGTTCCAATCTATGACTGTATATGAACCCAAGTGGAAATTCTTCTTTTATATGGAAGTTATGATAACAGATTTTTCAACTGTTCATTTCTAATAATAATTATAGTCACATATGTATAAACTATTTATAGTGAAGAAAAACCTCCTAAATAATAATCTGATAAAAAAGAGAACAGGCAATGTTTGCTCAATAGGGCTGATAAGGTATCTTGGATATATACATACAAACTGTATTTGTTGCTATGAGAAATATAATTGAGGTAAGATATGCTTACATAGGGCTGGGAAAACATCTCAGTTAGTAGGGTGCTCCCTTAATATGAAAAAGATCTGGATTCAGTCTCTAGCAATTCATAAAGCACGTGTGAATGTACAAGCCTAAAACCAAATTATTAGGGAATAGAGGCAGGAGAATCAGAAATTTAAGTTAATTTTTACCTACATAGCAAGTTTAAAGTCAGCCTGAGCTATATGAGATTGTAACTCATATTATTAAAATGTAACATACACACCAATAATTGTGTTTCCATTTTTTTTTCATTTGAAAATGAGCAAAACTGGTAGGAGAGATGGCTTGGCAGGAAGAGGAATTTTGTCACAGAGCCTGACAACCTGAGTTTGATCCCTAGTATCTACATAGTGGAAGTAGCAAAATGGCCCCCAAAAGCTGTCCTTTGACCTCGGGATACATGTCCTGGCTTCCACATTTTTCAATCAATCAATGTAAAAATGTTGCTAGCAAAAATAAAATAGATTATGTCATTATATCATTATTGACTGTATGAAAGATGAATTAAAGTAAATTATAAGTATTTCTGGTTCTAAAATATAAAATGAAATTTTATAAGATGATTTGAAGTTGAGATTGCATTACAATAAGGATGGTAGCTATCTATGGGAGAAGAAGGGGCAACTCACAACCAGAGAGGTGGTTACAGTCTACTTTTTGCTTGCTGCAAATTAGAATAACATAAGTACACCAGTCATGGTAGTGGAGAGAACAGATTTATTCTTGGGAAAACTAGAAATGATGTTGTAATATAGATTTGGTCCAGTTGATGAAATGTCTTAAGTTAGGAGAAAGTATTAGAAGAATAACAATGTGTTTAGAACCACAAGAAATTATTTTTAATCTTACCTTCCAGACATTTGAGTCCTAATTTACGTATCTTTTATAAAACAATACTGTTAGGAGATAATTACTCATTCTTAAATACAAAATTCCATTTTGTTTATTGGAACTTCTATAAGACTGAGCAAGGCATATCAAGAACACTATTAAGAGGGCTGTGTACTTACAAGAACTCTATAAATGCACCTCCAGCTTCATGTATTATATAAATGTAAGAAAACACATCAACACTCACTGTTATCAACAATAATAGTATGTGTTGAGGGGTGATTCCTTTATACAAGTGACAATTGATGGTGGACTTGCCAATGAATACACACACACACACAGACACACACACACACACACACACACACACGCACACATGCACACATACTCACTCACACACTTATATGCAGTGCCTGCTGATGCCAGAATAAAGTGATAAAGTGTAGGATGCTTTGGAAATGGATTTACAGATGCTTGTGAGCTGCCACATGGGTCCTAGGAAATGAACCTGAGTCATCCACAAGAGCATCAAATACTCTTAATTAATAAGCCATCTTTCTATTCTCCAGATAAGAAAAAAATTCTTATGCTTGTTGCATGTCCTGGTTGGTTTTTGTCAATTTGACACAACCAAGAGTTTCCTTGGAAGACAGAGGCTTAAAGGACCATGAGGGACGGTCTAGATCAGATTGGTCTGTGTCTGTGAGCAATTATGTTGATTATTGATTGATGCAGGAAGGTTTATCCCACTGTGGGCAATGGTACTACTGGGCAGATGGTCCAGGATTGTAAAGAAAGCCAATTGAGCATAAGCCAGAGAGAGACCAGTGACCAGCATTCTTTCATGGGTTCTGCTTCAATTCCTGGTTGAGCTCCTGCCCTGACTTTCCTCAGTAGTGGACTGTGAAAGGAAGAATAAGTCAACTAAATTCCCCTCCCCACCCTAATTGCTTTTAGTCATGATGCTCATTACAGCAGAGAGAGCAAAGTAGGACACTACACAAAAAGTTTTATCCACATAGTGGTAAGGTAGAATGAACAAAGAATGCACAAATCAATTTAACTTACTGACAAACATCAAATATTAAGTCTGATAAACTTGTTTACCTCATTTTATTATCAAAAGAATATAAATTAGAAAGTAACTGTCAATTGTTACAAAAAAAGAAATTTAAAAATAAGCATCAGTTTTGAAAGATAGAGGAAAATGGTAATTTAAAACATTGTGGTCATGGTGAAACCTGGCCCATTGATAGAAGATTGTCAGTATTTATCAACCATGTCTAGAAGCTGATAACACTTTTACATAAAACTACCACTTTTAAGAAGTTGTTGTAAAGAATTAATTTTGGATCAACACTTAGTACTTGAGGGTCAACTTATCTATAATAATCACTAGATCACTTACAGAAAAAAAACCCTGAAAATATCTTCTATGTACAAGGTTGACACATTTTTAATTAGATAATATAAGCCTATTAATAGAAATACTCTGTTGATACTTAAGTCATGCAATGATCACAAGAAATGATATGGAAAGATACAGCATCATAAAAAGTGTTTTCAAATTTACATCTACCCTGTGATCTCTATGAAATTTGACATACACAGGCAAATAAATAACACAAATACATGAATGGAAGTGCGTGGTAGATTTATATTTCTAATTAATTGGCTTCTTTTGAAGTATCTTTCTGAGGCTTCCTGTTCTAGCCCTATGTTCTGTAATAATTGAAAACAATGTCTTGGCATTGGTAGGGTCAGAAGCTGCAGCTCTGATGGGAGGTAACTGGTCTCCATAGCCACTGTTTTCATTATGGACTCTGTTGGTATGCACAAATGGTATGTGATTTCTGACCTATAGCAGATACAGAAGTCTATCATCCATTGATCTGTATTTGATTTTTCTATCTTATGCAACATCATATAAATTTAAACAATCACTCAATTTTTTAACTATCTAACCACACTCAAAGATAAAATATTACTGACCTTCCCTAGATAATTTTCCTAGCTCTCATAGTAGTAAAGAAGAAAATATCAATAAAAATATTTCCATCTATCAACAGTACTGAGATAAACATTTTTTACCATATTTAACTGATTACTCTGAAGGCTATCCAATCTGTTGCTTGGCCAGTATGATCAACTATTCAATGAATTAAATATTACACAGTTCTTTTTAAACAATTGGATTTGTCTTTCAATTCTGGAGTTTACACACACACACACACACACACACGGAGAGAGAGAGAGAGAGAGAGAGAGAGAGAGAGAGAGAGAGAGAGAGAGAAATGAAGAGTTTGAAGATCAGCATTATAGTTCAGACCACTTTGTTTTCTAATATTCTAGGCAGGTTTTGAAGAGTATTTGGAGTGAAACTTTGTTGCTGGTTCTCTAGGCAGGTGATGGAGTAGGATCTGGCTTATAGTAGTTGTGCCCGGCTCTTTGAGAAAAACACTTCTGTCTTAGCCAGCTTCAGGTTCTCATTGCCACTGAATGTAGCTAGAGAGAAGAGGGCAAACATCCCGCCTCCAAGTCAGAGTGAGGTAGCTTTGAAGACCTGGAATGAAATGTTCATCTATCCAAGGGCAGCAATGCTTCCTTATTCTGTTTTATTGATGTGTGTTTAACATGACAGTCTGTTTCCACATCAGGGGTTGAGAAGTCACTAAAGAAAAAATAATGTGTCAAACTTTGCTCCTTAGGTGCCTTGGACAGTGTTGGATGCAGAGCAATCTTTGTGGAAAACTGAATATTTTGTCTGATGCCTTACCAGTGTCCCAGAATATATGGTGAAATGATGTGATGTGAAATCTAATCACATTCAAGATATAGTTTGTATGAAATATTTTGTTTCTTGTTAACAAAAATACAGGAAGCACTAAATTCTTATGAAGTTGAAATACATAGCACTATGTGGGAGAATTTGTTTCAGAATCAGAAACAACATGAAATAAACAAAAAAAAACCCCCATATTGTTAGTAAAAGAGGAACACTTCCATGCCTAAAGCTTAATGCTTGGGAAAAGAAGCAATTCAGTTTCCCAATATTAATTATTGGACTATATCCTGCTATTGATTTGCACATGTAAAAATCAATGCTAAGATAAGGGCCTTCATAATTGACAGTGGTAATTTTGAAGAATACACTCATTGACATTCAAAGAGCCAGGAAACAAACAAACAAAAAAAGAGGACATTATAGATGGGTAAACTTTGGATCCATTTGAAGTTTAAATAACTACTTTTCAAACTTTTCAATGCAGTGGGGAAGAGGTCGAAGAAGAGAAGCACATTATCATTTGTATTCCTGGTAGGTTTGCAAAAATGTATGCAACTAGCGTTTAGCCATCTTGCATTCATGAAGCCTACTTTAAGTTTGCAAAATCCTTTCACATTCATGTTTTATTTCCATTCCAACTTGTATGTAGAGGATATACAGATCTTTCTCAATATTTTATAGATGGGGTAATGTGTCCACATCCTAGGATTATGATTCCTGTTTACTTTTGTATACATTTTATTAGAATATTTTTTCTGATGAGTGTTTTTTTGGTACCCTGCATTTTTAATTTCAGAAATATGAAAGTATGAACAAATTGTCATGGGACTCAAATAAGTTTGTATTTCCTGATGGAAAATATCCCACTTTTTTGTTCCATGCTGTTCCTCTTATGACCTCTCGTCTGATCAATGGTGACTGCTCTTTCTACTTGGCACTTAAGTGGGTTGTCTGCTGTAAGCAAATAGCACTGGTAGTAAAAAGGGACAAACCATCCATGGTGGCTGCAATCATTTGTATTATTTATCTTTCAGACAAACTATGGAACACACGACAATTCTGTCTGCAGTCAGGTCTATTCAACATGAAGTTATCTTCTATCAAATCTCGTGGAGCTGAAAAGACAGCTTGGTCAGTAAAGTATTTGCCATGATTGTGTGAGGACTTGTGGTTAGTTCACAGATCCCAGGCAAAAGTTAAGAATAGTGGTACAGGGTGTAACCCCCGCTCTGGGTAGGTGAAGACAGAGAATACCTCAGTCTTGTTGAATAGGTTGTGAATCAGTGAGTTCCAAACTTAGTGAGCGACATTGTCTTGAAAATTATGACCAATTGAGAAAGACAACTGATGATGATCTCTGGCCTCCATATGCAAACATAAGTTGACTATTGACCTCTACATACACACACACACACACACACACACACACACACAACCAATTTCCTGCTTAGTAAAAATATTTCTTCAAATAATAAAAGATGAAATATTTTTAGCTTAGTTCTTCCATTGCTTTTAACACTTTCATTTGTTTGTTAAAGAAAATAACATGCATTCTCCTCCATATGAATTAGTAAGTTTTAAAAGTCAGCGTATTAACACTTGTTTAATTGTACCCATTTTTTTCTTGCACAACTATCATTTTAGAACTTGTGCTGGTACAGAGTGTTTCTCACAGCCTGAGATCTAGGATACTTAGGATAGAGTTATCAGGTGTTTCACAGTCAAGTCTTGTAGGAAACCAAAGTTCATCATGTCAGGCACAAAGAAAGACCCAGTTTATTGTAAGGACATAGCAGAGGGTACTGTGCCTGGGAAGATTGAGAAGTACATCCTCTTCAAGTATCTGAAGGGAGGACTGGAAGTAGCTGAAGGGAAGGAAAATGTTGCTTAGATCTTATTGTGATTGTTTGGCCTTGGCTTATGTGCTCTTGACCTGTCTGAGCCAATCTGATCCTTGCCTTAGTTGGGTTCTATTACAACCCATAGTTTGCCTACTCCCAGAATTTTGTTCTGTATTATCTTTCTATCTGTTTTAGTGATGCTGAATTTGAGATCTCAATATTCGTTGACAAGATGTAAATGCTGACAAGATGAGGTCTCATTGCCTAGCAGCATGTAAGCTACTCAGCCTGGAGCTTCATATCAAGTTAGGGTGGGTGCTTACCCTGATTCTAGGTTCTGGAGGTGATAAGACGTTTCTGAGAAGTGAATGTGTTAAGGTAGAGAGCAATTTGGAAGAGCAAAAGGATTAAAGCCCAACATTAAGAAATGATACCTGATAATGAGATGGATGTTAATAACTCTGATTTGATCATTACACCTCATAAACAGTGTCAAACTCTCACCCTCTGCTTCATGAATATGGAAAATTATTATATGCTAGTAAGTATGAAATCCGCAACTGGAACTCTTGAAATTGTAACTCAAAGTGTTGGAATAGAGGCTTAACAAGAAAATAGTATCAGCTGAAAATGAATGTAGTTTATAAATTCATATTATTGTATCTTACTATTTAAGGTAGGAGAGCATGTTAACTACGCTTTGACTTGGTAGCACAGGCACTGGTAGTATTCCAAAAATGCTTCACGGGATAAATTATGGCATAGGTGTGAGTTGGTAGACTTGGAATCCTAGAGAGGAGTTAATTATGACCTTAGACATTGTGAGAACAGTGCAGTTATCAAGATCTATAAACAGTATAGATATTATTTTATATAAGATTTAGTCTTTTTATGTTGTGACATTTGTAGGTTCCCTTCTGACTTCCATGTGCCAGATGACATTGCCCTCTTTTCTCTCCCCTCTTTTAAAAAAAATCACATGATCAGCCTCAGTGATTTAAAGATTTTGAAAGAATACAACATATTACACCACTTAATGCCACACTTATATAATCAGGATGTTTCTACCGTTTCAACAGAGAACTTTTATGTTTATACATTGAAAATCTTTTTAACCTTTTCAGTAATCATAGTGCCTGATATATGACCCCATTTATTGGTGAATGTGACCTCAGATTGTGACTAAGGGGATGCTAAATACTATAAGTATGAGGACAGCAAGAGATGAGTCCATTTTAGGGATTTTTATGAGCTCTTCAGGTATGATTAGAGATCTTCTCAAGTTGTCTTATGCACCTATAGAGAAGATGGGGCTAATGAAGGCAGAGGGTGGAAGATACTGCACTTGGTTGAGAAAGTAATAACTCTTTGGAACGGGAGTCATTTACATTAGGTCAACAGAGCACTATCAAGGGAAGAGATGTGGGACAAGTTTTGTGTGGTTCCAGATTAAAAAGAACAAATAAACAGACTCAATAAAAAGGCAGTTAGCTCTTGGGAGGTTACAGTTAAAGAGTCATATTATTAACTGAGGATGTACTTTGAAGAGACAGAAGAACTTGGAATGAGATTGGCTTTCAAAATAACTTCAATTAACAGAAAGTGTTCAAATAGAGACTAATTATCTGAGGTGGATGGAAGAGAGCTTCTTTTTGTCTGATGGAAGGTTGTATTAAATTCCAAAGACCTCTATAAATCTAATGTTTTATGATGTTATATTTTCTGAGTTTAATCAGAGTCTTGTGTATCTTTAAATATAATCTATAAACATGATGATGTCTATATTCTTTTATAGAAATTCTCTAATAAATTTGAATAGTTACTTCAAACATTTCTGCAATTTTTTCCCTCACAAAAGTTAAGGGAAGATATAAAAATAACATTTTAAATCATCTTGTATCTAAGGAAAAAATATGTCTAAGGAGGAAGAAATGACAGGCTTGTTAAGAGTAGGGAAGGCTCCCAGGAAGATTAGCAAGTATGAATCATACATCGCGATCAGAAGGGTCAGTTCAGTAAGGCAAGCTTTAAAAAGGTCCATTGGTCTGATCCCCAGGAGACAGGTTATGAAATGACTGATGCCAATCAAATCTCAAGTTGAAGGCTCTGTGTGTGTGAGTGTGAGGATGCCTGTGTATTTCAATGGCTGAAATGTCAAATCAAAACCAACGTCAGTCATCATGGTGTCAGTGTGCTGGAGATGGGGTTGACATGTAGCTGGAGACTGGAGAAATGAAAGGTCTCTTTAAATGTTGAGAATTCGTGTTATGGAGTATTGGCATGCAGGAGGATTGAAGGCATCGTACATCATTCCAGACACGTTTATGCCTGGAAAGTTCCTACACTAACGAAGAAAGAATAACCATATGCTGTAATATTGAATGCCTTTTCCAGACAAACTTTAATTAGACGCTTCTTATTTCTAATTCATTTAAGCCCAGCAGTAGTGTTTCATGCTTTTTCTCCCCTTCATGACTCTTCACTATTGACTATAGATACCTGTTTTTTTTTCTTCTGAGAATTCCCAAAAGACATTATTATCATATCTTTACACATTGTTCCTTCTATTTTTGAAATATTCTTATTAGTCATTCTGGTTATTCATTACAATTTGGAAATTTAAAAATCTCTATGAATGCATCATTCTATAAGCATATAGAGACTGTATTTCAAATTACACCGAGGTCGAGGAATTTGGACTTACTTCAAGATCTCCCTAGAACTGTTCTGATTATTCTTGTCCACAATGCTCTTTGTTTAGCGGTGGCTCCTGAGAGACAATCTGAGACCTTCAAGAGGAATGAAAAACAGCTCAGCAATTGATTTTCTTACTCAACATTTTGTGGTAGCAGTAATAAAAATCATGCCAAGATCTGAGTCCAGTACATCTCTTATTCTCCTGTATTTTCTTCTCACATGGTCTTTAGAAAAACACTATAGCACATTTAAGCTCAATAGTTATAAATTAAAGTTAAAGTTAACAGGCATGTTGGTTTGAATATATGTGGTATGAGATTAATACCTGCAGCCTCACTGGAAGTCTTAGACTTGATAAGGTTTTGCTGGTGTCATTGAGATTTGATAGAGTGTGTGTTCCTCAAAGGCAGGAATCATGACTTATTGGAAATGCCTGGCTCATGGCTAGTATACAACACATATTTATATATTCAATCATTTTATAAATATTTTTGAGTCGTAATTGTGGTGCCTGCAGTATGTAAGGCTCTGGGGTAACAGTGGTAAAGAATTGGACAGTTTGTTTCTTGCCCTCCAAGATAGAGAGTAGATTCAGAGCCAACAAGTTTAACACTAGTGATAGCAGTATATGGATAATTTTGGTGACACTACCTGAGTCTTCCTGTTTTTAACTAGGAAAGAGAGGGATCTTGTTGGTAAGAAATACTTGAGGACTCACTAAATTAAGAGAATGTACTTTGATAACAACATATATTAATTAGTCCTATGATTACAGAGTTTATATGCAATCTAAAGAATGGATAACTTAAGAACAAGTACAGCAGAAAGGAGGTGTTGGGGGGGGGGGGGGTTCTTGTGGAAGAATCATTTGTAGTTTTCTGTCTGTAGTAATGATCAGGAGAGTGTAAGCAATCATACTCATTGTGAGACAGGCTCAGTCGATGTCCCAAGTGAGTGCCACAGGAAGTCCCATTCTATGTTGGAATGTTATCTTTGTTGTGAGTGGTCTTGGTTTTTCCTACTTTCATCTCAATTTTTCTGTCTGTTAGCAGACAATATACACAGTCTTTTGATAAGGTGTTGACTAGTTGTTGTATGCTTCTATGGCTGGATTTGCAAAACATTAGGTAGTTGACGGAATTTTCACTCATGTGAGAAGTGTTACCTCAAACCCCACTGGTAACTACATAGACTTCCACTGGGATGGAAGCTCAGGAGATATGGGAAGATTCCATATCAGATCATAGCTACATGTCATCATGAAAGGAATGACATTGTTCACAGTGCATGCTATCCTTCCCTAGGGAAACCTTGAAAGGAGTTAAGACCCATTCTTTTGTCTTTATAGGTCTACTGTGTTATTGAAGATAATAGTTGAACAGATGAACTAGAAATGTGAATGTTATAGGTCTTGTCTCTCCATAGTCCTGCACACAGAGATCTGACTATTTGTTGTTCACAGCCTATTCCAAATGGAAAGGGGAGTATATAATTTATTCCTCAATACAACTTTAAGAATGAAAAGAATTGCTGATAATAGTTTTATGACAACTGACTTAACCTGGGAATGATTTGGGCCAGTCAGGCTGTATGATCAACAAAGATACCAAGATATCCTATAGACTTTTAGACATCTTCCCATGTGTGCTTAGTAAATATTGTCTGTGGCTCTAGTGCTTTTTAATCTATCAATAAAAAGCCTAAGAGAAAAGGCTCAAACCAATGAATCTTTAGCAGTAGAACTTTATACAGTTTAGAATACAGGAGATAGCTAGTAGTTGACAACATTTTAAGCCCTTGGTGAATTATACACTTAATCTGTAAGCCTGGTCTCGGTACAGCCCTTAAGAAACACCATTGTGTATGAATGTCCATCGAAATAGTAGAAAAGTTGGCAAATCTTTTCTATTTTAGTTCATACACACCAAGAGCACATCACAATGAGGCCAGGCATCAAAACTAAACTGCATCTGGGGGTAAACAATTCTCAGCACATCCCCTTTCCTCATCTCACTGGCTTCACCCAAACTGAGATTCATTTTGTGTTCCATTGCTCCTTTGAGAAATAATCACTCACCACCTTAGCCCTTTTCCCAGTTTCTGTCTCTCTGACAATGTCTGTGCTTTCAAAATGCCTCATTATCCTGGTTCTCCCACTGAGCCCTCGGTGTGACGGCATCTGCCTCGCCTGTGGAAAGAACAGACAGGTTTTTCTCTCAATAGTCCTGTACAGAGATCTGACCAGTGTGTTGTCAAGCTAATTCCAAATGCAGTCCTTGGGAATAAGATAGCAGACTGTCTGGGTCTGGTGTCATCCACCAGGAAGATGCTGTTCCATTTCCTAGTCAGAGAAGAAAGTTCTGTCGTGCTCAAAAGGCGAAGTTATATGTGATTGCTTGAGCGCTAATAAACAAAGCCTGGGGTGACAGAAATACAGGACTCTCTCTGTCTCTCTGTCTCTCTGTCTCTCTGTCTCTCTGTCTCTCTCTCTCTCTCTCTCTCTCTCTCTCTGTCTCTCTCTCTCTTTCACATACACACACAGACACACACAGACACACACACAGACACACACACACACACATGATTTGGACACTTGAAGACAGAACTGAGTGGTATATTTAGTAGTCTGGCCACATTGGTTTCTCTCTTACCTGTTTGCCATATATTCTGTTGACAGCTTCTTGCTACCTATCATGAAACAATAAAAATCTTTTTAGAAGATGAAACTGCTCTAATAACTTCTTTAAAGAGAACAAAAATGGAGAAAGTTAGCCTTCAGTAACTTTCTTTTTTCATAGAATATGCAATTTAGAGTATTTAAATAAAAGCTTTTGATTCTAGGTTGAAATGATCTTGTCAAAAATGTATATAAAAGACATTCACACTTAGCTCTTTTCTACTTAGGGTCACAGTCGAGCCTTCTTAAGTCTTTGCTGCACAGAAATCCTGACTGGCACCTGACTTAACTGATTTTGAACAGCTGAATACCTGATGCAGGGATGGCTGTTCTGTTCCCTGCCCTCCCTCAAAACACTTCATTGGCATTAAAGCTGGAGCATGAATGAGGTGTGCATGGGCTTCTTGCCCAAAGCATATTTTAAGGAGGCAGCAAAGTAACTAGAAACAAAACAAAAACAAAACCCAAAAGGCACTAGTAGTCAAAATAAGTATTATTGTAACATAATATTTTCAAAAAAATCAGAATCAGGATCAAACTCCATGATAGAAAAATATAAAAATTCAAAATGAGACAGGATCAGTATTCCTGGCTTTACTTCTTACATGGGTACTGATATGATTCTCATAGCATAGAATGGATAAATACTAGTGACAGCCAGCAGCATAAGAAGTGGCATTTCTGGAGCAGAAGCACATCTGTTTCATTTCAGCCAGGAAGAGGTTGGGCAAGAGATTCATGGATCAAAATTGTGGGATTTAGTGTGTCTTCATCACAGTCACTATGACCACATAAAGTACTCCCAAATGTATGAATTATTTCTAATGGAAAAAATGAGGTAAAAGCTACTAATAAGATACAGGTTGCCCATTTCAGGGCATCTGCTAATCAGAAGGGAAGGAAGGGAACCTTTGGGTTCTAGTTGGACCACAAGCAACGTCAGATTCCTAAGCAGGCATCCAATGGGAATATGGAGATAGACCAGTGTTTGGGAGCAGCATCTAATTACAAGAAAAATAGTAATGGCTATTTAATAAATAAGCATTGTTTTTAGCCTTTATGTTTATGACTGAGATACATAGATGGATTCATAATTGAAGGTTTTGAGATTCTTCCTTAACTTCTTCATCATTAAAAACAGCATATATTTATATATTATAAAATATGCTTGTTACTCTGGTTTTTCAAATGTACTATCTGTGACATTAAATATAGCCATATGATTGTACAATAATCACTCCCTGGCTGAAGTAGAGATGCTTAGTGAGTGGGGCTTGTGTTTTACAACAACTGGACACCAGCTAGAGTCATCAGAGAAGAGGAAACCTCGATTGAGAATATGCATCCATAAGAATGAAGTTGAGGCAAGCCTATTGGACATTTTCTTAATTATTGATTGATATGAGATTAATTGTTTGTTGTGACTCTCCCAAGTTGGTGGTCCTCTTCTATAAAGATCAGGGCGAGCAAGCCACGAGTAACAAGGAACACTCTCCCATGGCCTCTGCATCATCTCCTACCTCTGTATTCTTGCCCAGGAAATGTGATCCAAATAAAGGCTTTCCTCTCCTATTTGCCTTTTGTCATGTTGTTTCATTGCAGCAATAATTATCCCAGCTGTGAGAGTAGATTACATGCTTTTTGTGAATGAATGAGGAGCCAAGTCTGGATCTGTAAATCAGTGCTCCTATGGCAAGAGAGGCAGAGACAAGAGAATCCCCAGAAGCGTGCAGGCTAGCTAGACTGTTGTATATCATTGTGAACAACAGGTGATTCTGTGTGAAGCAATGGGGAAGGGAAGAATTGATGCCTGTGGTTGGCCTATGACCTTCAAACAGACATGGTGACATTTGCATACCTATGGACAGACACATTAGCACACACACACACATGCATACACATAAGCACACACACACACACACAAACACACATACAAGCACACACACAAGCACACATACACACACCATGCATAGAAAGACACAAGATAAAAATCCCCAAAATAATAACTGCTACCCATTGCTAGGGCATTTTTATATTGAAATTTTCATCTGATCTCTCTTCTCTCTCCTTCTTCTCCCGACATATGATCTCCTCCCCACCCACCCTGCCTCCTTCTCCATTCCCTCTTCCATCCAGCTACCTCTTTTTATTGACCTCTAATATTTATTTTGTTTCCTTTCTGAGAAAGATTCAACCATCCTCTCTTGGGCCCTCCTTGTTACTTGACTTTTTTTGAGTCTGTTGCTTATAGCTGGTTATCCTGTACTTTATAGCTAATTCCATTTATAAGTGAATACATAGCATGCATGTCCTTGAGGGTTTAGGTTACTTCACTCAGGGTGATATTTTCTAGTTCAATCCATTTGCCTGTGAAACTCATGGTGTCCTTGTTTTTAATGACTGAGTGATATTCCATTGTGTAAATGAACCACATTTTCTGTATCCATTCTTTAGTTGAAAGATATCTAGGCTGCTTTCAGTTTCTGGCTATTACCAATAAAGCTGGTATGAGCATAGCGGAGCAAGTGTCCTTGTGGGATTGTGGAACATTCTTTTGGGTATATGCCCAGGAGTGGTATAGCTGGGTCTTTAGATAGAACTATTTCCAGTCTTTTGAGAAACTGCCAATGATTTCCAGAGTGGTTGTACAAGTTTGCACTCCCATCAGGAGTGGAGGAGTCTTTCCTTTGCTCCACAACCTTTCCAGGATGTGCTGTTTTGTGGTGGAGGGCAATCTCTAGGATGTGCCAAAGACCTGGGATGGGGAGAGGCCCTGAGGGTCTATGAGGGCAATTCTAGCTGAGATTCCTAGCAGTGGGGGATATGGATCCTGAAGTAGCTGGCCATTTTTTATAGCCAGGTATAACTCCAAGTGGAAAGATAAGGACGGAAACCCATCCACAAAGCCTTTGACCAAAAATGTGTTCTGTCTACAAGATATTCAGGGACAAAGTTAGAGCAGAGACTGAGAAAATGGCCAACCAATAACTGCCCAAAATTGAGACCCATCCCACGGACAAGAATCAAACCCTGACACTATTAAAAATACTCCATTTTGTTTACAGACAGGGACCTAGCATAACTGTTCTCTGAGAGGCTCTACACAGCAGTCAATGAAAAGAAAAGCAGAGACTTACACCCAAACATTAGATGGAGCTTGGGGAATCTTAATGGAAGAGTTGGAAGAATGATTGAGGGACCCAGAGAGGATATGAACTCTACAGGCAGATCATCAGAGTAAACTAACCTGGACCCCTGGAGGATGCTAGAGACTGAATCACTACTCAAAGAGCAAGCACGGGCTGGACCTAGGTCCCTTGCACAGATATAGTAGACAAGCAGCTTAGTCTTCATGTAAGTCTCCCAACAACTGGAGAAGGGGTTGTCCCTGTACTTGCTACCTGCCTGCTTGTGGATACCACCCCTTAAATAGACAACCTTGTCTGGCCTCAGTGGAAGAGGATGCACCCAGCCCAGGGTGACTTGATGTACTGTGCAGGGTGTGTGGAAATTGGTAGAACTTGTGTGAGGGGCTACTGAGAGGAAAGAAAGGAATGATATGAGGTTGTAAAGTGAATGAATAAATAAATTAATTAAGAAAAGAAAATATTAGCTGGGCAGTGGTGGCACATGCCTTTAATCCCAGCACTTGGGAGGCAGAGGCAGGCAGATTTCTGAGTTCGAGGCCAGCCTGGTCTACAGAGTGAGTTCCATGATAGCCAGGGGTACACAGAGAAACCCTGTCTTGAAAAACCCAAAATAAATAAATAAATAAATAAATAAAATAAAATAAAATAAAAAAATAAAGTAAAAGAAAAGAAAAGAAAATATCACCTAAAATACTGTACTTATTATACAGCTTCCCTTTCCTTGTAATATGTAACACCTCCTGTCCGTGGATTTCATGATGAGAGCTTGTATGAGTGGAGTCATACAGTTTTTATCCTTCTGTTCTGACTTGTTGCACCAGTCATGATATCTACCAAGATTCAATCATGTTGCAGCACATGGCAGAATCCCTTCCTCAAAGCTCATGATGCACTGTGGACTCTGTGGAGTTTTCTTCATGAAACTTTCCCTTTGTTGGCCACCCACCAGTTGACAGATGCTTAGCTTGCATTCATCGGCTGACTATCAGGAATAGTGTTTATACATGTGTGCATGAACGATTGTCTCCTGAGGTTCTCCTCATTTGAATCTTTAAGATCCTTTGTGTGAGTGCATGTATGTGCCTATGTATGTGCACATGCATATAGTATGTGTACATGTGTATTGCCAGAAATACACCTTTGTGCCATCTGGCAATTTTATGTTTAATTGGAGGTTAAGGGCTACTGCTTCTTTTCCACAGTGGCTACATTTTTCATTTCCATTAACTGTACAGTACCCCGAAGTTCCATCTTTTCCCATGTTCTTGCTTACACTAAAGTTTTGGTAACCATTCTATTCTTTTTTTTCTCCTTGAAGCAACCATTCAAATGGGTATGAATTTTATCTCATCGTGATTTTGATTTGGGTTTTTAGGATTAGTGATGCTGAAAATCTTTTCAAGTGTTTACCTGTGTATGCCTTCTTTGGAGAAATGTGAACTGAAGTTGTTTGTGCATTGTTAATTATATATATATATATATATATATATATATATATATATATATATATAT